>NC_081558.1:176236246-176266536 GCF_022355385.1 Mustela nigripes
GGGCGCCTGGGTGGCTCGTGGGTTAAGCTGCTGCCTTCGGCTCAGGTCATGATCTCAGGGTCCTGGGATCGAGTCCCACATTGGGCTCTCTGCTCAGCAGGGAGCCTGCTTCCTCCTCTCTCTCTGCCTGCCTCTCTGCCTACTTGTGATCTCTCTCTGTCAAATAAATAAATAAAATCTTAAATAAAAAATAAATAAAAAATAAATCTAGTATTATGGACTAAATCAAAAGTTTATCATGAGATTTATGTATGTGAATAATACTTTCTCAATTGATAATGACTTACCTGATGAAAATATCTCTGAGATAATCAATCTTTCTGCAGCTATCTATCACTAATTTGGCTGATGATTTTGGAACGATCTTGAGTCATTTTTCTTTCACCACAAAACTAGCACATAGCAAAAAACTAGAAAACATCAAAGGCATACTACAATATGTGTTTATATCTCAAAAATCTCAGTATCAGTTGGAAGTTGGCTGATCTCAACCAGGCTTATTCTAGGTCAGTGGGTAAACCCATTCACTCTAGTCTAGGATATCTCTAGTTTATGGTCTCATATCCTTCTGAAACCAGCAGATAACCTGAGAGTGTCATTCTCACTGTCATGGTACATGAGAGATAAAACCCAAACACATAAACCCTTTTTAACACTCTCCTAACATCCTACTGCCCAAAACATCACTGATCCCAGGGACAAGGAACAATGTACATCCAAAAAAGAGATGTGAAGCAAATATATAAGGCATAGATCAAGCATAGATAGGAGTTAGTGGAGATCCAACTTGGGTCCAATGCTGAAATTTACTATATATCTAAGGAAAGGGTTCCATTTTGAAAAGTCATTGTGAGATAAAGAGATTCACAAACAATTCAAACATGTATTATCCTTATGGAAAAGTACAAAATTTTCTGAACAATTTATGATAGCTTGTGTTATTACTGTCATTGTGGCTGTGATCCTGACAGTTAGTAATGGATACACTTCTTGTATATGGGGAGTTAAAGAAATATGGTGATGCATTCACATGATGCATGAAAGAAATAAAGAAAATGAGTAAAACCAATAGCTCAAGTAACATTAAGTTGAAATGTAACAAGAAAAGGAAAAATCAGGTAGTACAAATGGAGGTTGGCAAAAATGCAGTTGAATTTTTTGACAAGAAAGTAAATTCCAATGAAGCTACACCAATAGTGCTGGAAATTAGAATTTGGCTAGGACTCATGCCCCATGTTTCCCAGTGTCATGCCCTTCACAACTCCACACTAACCTTGAGAGGAGGGGACCCTAGTAGCACATTATTTTGTTGCTAACTCTTTAGGCTTAAATCTGGAGAGATGAGGGGGTGGGCAGGGATTGATGTCACAGTTGACTAGACAAATCTGACAAAATATATATAACTTTTGTGAGCCACTGTAAGCCACTTCCAGAGCAATTATTTTTACAGAGAGTTTCTGATCTAAGAAGTGTAGCTTGAATGTCAGAGTGTGGCAGGCACCCCGGGTTGTCACTCCCCCCAAATAGCAGAGCTGTCAACACCTCTTGATTTCCTCTATAATTAGAGAGATTTAGTCTATTAACTACTTGAATGCCCAATGGACACATGATATATTCATAAGGCAACACCTGTAGCAAAAAATGAACTTGGAAAAATTACTTTTAAAAATAAAGCAAACCATTTCAGTAGGCACAATTTCAAAAGCATCTCTTAGAGTGCCAACTAACACCAGAACAAACTGCTGATCAATTTAAGTAAACCAAACTTCAGTTCATATGGGGAAAATAAGGCACCTGATTGAACTAATTACATGTTTTCTGACTCACTATTATAAATGCACACATCCTTTATCCAATCTACAAAATTTTTCTGATAATTAAAAAAAAAATCTTTGTCACATTTTTCTTATTGCAAAAATAATGTACATTTATTTCAAAATATGCCAAAAGTACAAAAATTATAAAAATAATCATTTATTTCATGATTAACATTTCAATATACATGCTTCCAAGATTTTTTCTCACATGTACATGAGTTATACTCTACATATTGTTCTATAATCTAAAATTTTTACCATAATCTAAATATCTTTCTGTCATTAATTTTCCAGAAAAATGAGTTTGATGTCTTCATATTATGAATGAATAAAAATGATTTAGCCAATCCTCTACCTTTGTAGTTAGATGTAACTAATTTCTTTTGAAATAAAAATCATGGCTAACTTTAAATATATATATATGTGTGTATATATATATATATATATGTAATAATTATAATAGCTCTGATAGTTAAAAACCAGTGTAAACTTCATTGACTTTAGTAAGACTATTTCAGTGAAAAATCTTGGTAAATAACTTTATATTAAAAGAATATTGGTTGAAAGATTTTCAGTTTTGAAACCAAAGCATCTTATGCTCTTAATTTTTCCAGATATTTTTCATGAAAAGAGTTTTGGACTTTTGTAAAAAATATGACTGGCAACAACAGAAGAGGAAAGATAATGAAAGTAGTCTCACAAGAAAGATTTAGATTTCTGATGTCCAGAAACTAATTTTTTATATGTTAAAATATATATAATACTTATGTAACAGGGAACTTCAATAAAGTGATTTCATTTAATCTTTAAGTCAACCTAATAAGACAAGTATTATCACATTATCACTACTACTATAGAGATCCAGAAGCCATGGTTGTGTTGTTATACAGTTAAATAAACTCTTTGTTGGCATACAGCTGGTAAAAGAAAACATGAATATTCAAACCATTAAATCTGCATTTCCATAATCATTATTTCCATATTGAAAGGATCTTAAAGCAATTTTACCTCCCTCCCTTCCTAATTTTTCATGACTGAGATTAGAGTTTAAGGATTTTTATATGGTTTCTCACAATGTGATCTATGTTAGAGAATATTCCATATACATTTCAAAAAGATATGTATGCTTCTGTTGTTGGATGGAGGAGTCTATAAATGACAATTAGGTTGGGGTGCCTGATGCCTCAGTCAGTTAAGTGTCCCACTTTTGATTTTGGCTCAAGTCATGATCTCAGAGTCCTGAGATAGAACTCTGTGCTGGGTGTGGAGTCTGGTTAATATTTTGTCTCTCCTTCTCCTTCTGCTGCTCCCCATCCCCACCCAACTTGTGTGAACACTCTCTTGGGGAAAAAAAAAAAAAAGACAATTAGGTCAAGTTAGTTAATAGTGTTATTCAAATCTTCAGTCTTACTGATTTTTTTTTTTTAATCTACTTCTTGTATCAACTACTGAGAGATGAATGTTAGTCTCATCACAAGAAAAAAATTGTCACTAGATGTGGTGATAGACATTAGCTAAACTTATGGTAATCATTTCATTATATACATTATATGTTATACATAATATATAACATATCTATTAGATATGTATATCTATATATATAATATATAACATATCTACTATCATTATATTGTTTGTTTTAAACTAATACTATGTTATATGTCAATTATATCTCAATAAAACTGGGAAAAAACACAGGTGAAAAAATAATAAATTGATTGGTATCTGAAAATCCAAATGTTGGGTATAAGTTTCACAAAAATCCAAGCAGTAAAAAAATAAAAAATTTAAAAATAGAGAGAGAGATAAATTACATTACTATAAATAAAACAAAACAAAAAATTGCTTGATAAAAAGGAACCCTAACTGTGGAATTTTTTTTGCAGGGGCTAAGAGTATTTACTAATTGAATATATATAGCTGACTTCCTCAAATAGTGTTTCAATTAAACATAGTATGTCTATTTTCTCAGGATTTCAATAGAAAGAAAAGGAAAGAAAAGAAAAGAAGGAAAGAAAGAAAGAGAGAGAGGAAGGAAGGAAGGGGAATGGAAGGGAAGGAAAGGAGGAAAGAGAGAGAAGGAGAGAAGGGGGGATGGACAGAAGGAAGAAAAGAAGAGGGGAGGGAGAGAGAAAAGGAGGGAGGGAGGAAGGAAGAAAGGAAAAGAAAGAAGGAGGGAGGGAAAGGAAGGGAAATGAAAGGAGAAAGAGGGGGGTAGGGAGGGAGGAAGGAAGGAAGGGAGAAAGAAAGAAACTGGTCTAATAGGAGAAATTAGGTATGAGCTATAGTTCCCAATTATGAGCTAATTTGACAAGAATCTATAAAATGAACAAGATACTTCACTTAAGCTTTTATTTAGAAAAGTCTCCAAGATATATTTTTAAGTGAAAAAAGTAAGGTGTCAAACCATCTGTGTAATATACAAAATTTTCGATGTAAATAATATATGCATTCATTAAATGATATGTAAATTATCTTGAAGAATATTAGAAGGAATTAATAGTATTTTCATCTGGAAAATGTGACTGAGTTGGGAAGACAGGAAAAATGGTCACTTTTTATTTCATACTCTTCTGTATCAATTTTATAGTTTTTAATCATATGTGTTCTGTATTACAGTTATTATCAATAGTAATAATGGAAGAGGAATATTTTGCCTGCATTTAAAAATAAAAGGAATTTCTCACTAAGATGGACATGCATTCACTAAAAACAAGAAATAAACTAATATTGTTTTCTTCAGAGAGTAACTAAATGAGTAGATCAGAAATATTTAGTGGACACACTGCATTAGTACTTTAGTAAAGATTTGACAAATTATTGGTGATAATCTTATAAATAAAATACATAAATATAGACTGATATAGAATCATAACTAATCAAATATTTCAGGCAAGTGATTAATAGATCAGTGTCAACTTAGATGGATATTTCCAGAAACATGATTCAAGATTTTGATGTTCTATTGATTTATTTCATTAATAAGTTAGCAAATTTCAATTTAAAACTTTATTCTTGAAAGCAGGAACATAACAAAGGTATCTTTCATCACTAACTCTATTTAACATTTTACTAGTGGTCTACTAAATGATTTAAGGCAAACAAAGATATATAAAAAGAAAAGGTGAATTAGAAAGGAAAATCAACAACTGCCATTGTCTACAATTGATATTATTCTGTATGTATCATGTAGAACATCCAAAGTAGTTTACAAACTGGTAGAATTAATAACTGAATTTAGCAATATGGTTAGACTCAAGATCAGTATAAAAATCAACTATATTTTTATATAGCAGCAAATTAGAATGTTGGGCTCAGCTGGGAACATCTGGTTTTGGCTGGGCTGTCTCATATATTGGCTATTACCTGTGGGTGTGTGAGGTGGCTTTGGCCATTTTGTTTGGACTCTTTCACATCCCTGGAGCCTTGCTTGGGACAACTGGGCTAACTCTACCCTGGTTCTTACGGTTTTTCATCCTCCGGCAGGATGACTGTGACTTGTTCACATAGCAGGGGGCTTCCAAGAGACTGAGTGGAGGGTCACAATGCCTCAAGGCCTGTGTTCAGGTTTGGCAGACTCTTAGTTTTGCCACATTTGGTTGGCAAATCAAATCATAAAGAAAGACATAAAAGCTTTATAGGCTTTAAAGTCTTTATCATAAAGGAATATAGACTCAATATTTTTATGAGAGGACCTGTAAAGTCACATTGCCAAGACTCTAGATACAGCACAAAATATTTGGCAACAAATAGAGTTATCAGAGGACATTCTTTGAACAAAAGAATGGCCTCATAAATGGAATTGATGTCTGTTTTGATCAACCAGGTCATTTCTACATGTAACATCATAATAGCACGTTTCACAACAGAAGGTAGTTTTAAGACATCCTAAAGAACTGAAAATAAGGGCCATCTGCGAGCATTGTTTCCAGTTTTCTTTACCACAAACCATATCAAATGCACAGCAAGTATGACTATAAATATAGACAAGTTTTAGAAAAGGCAAGAATATAAAGCCCTAAGGAGGGCAATAATTTCAACTAGAAGGCACAGAGAATATTTCTCCCTTCTCATATTAGTGAAACAATAGGTTGTGGGAATGGCTTTCCTAAAAAATTTTTTAAAAAAATGTTGACCTGTCCTATCCATGAGAGAAAAAAAAGATAAAAGATCAGAAATAGGCTTTACTTTGTCACTAAGTCAACATGAGATTTTTCAAAGAAGCAAAAATTAGAAAATAGTCAGATGTTTTAAAGGTTGTCAGTCAGAATTTAATGTTGAGGTAAGTTAATGTAAGATGGCCAACAGAAAGAAACAACATTTACCTGTATTTTGGACTTTAGGAGATGTACTATGCAGTACATGGAAGTAGACCCTGAGAGAGGATTCTAGAACAGAAGAGGAAGCCCTTACCATCACAGCAACTAAACACTGAATATAAGAAGTTGGGCAAGTTCTTTGCCTTCTTCTTTAAAGTGAGTTTCACTTAGCAAACGGATTATTTGTTTTCATTAATTTACATGAATATTCTCAAAACACTCCTTTGTTAAGAGAACATCAGGTAAAAAATGTATTTTAATCAAAGACAACAAATCCCAAAGCTCTGAAAATGGTTTATATGAGAATGAAGATGTTTTGTAGCTCTTTGTGGCTGAAGATTCAGGTATAAACCTGAACTAAACGTAATAGGGGACTAGCTCTTATGCTTTTCTCACCATCGAATCCTGCCCAGAGAAGGTAAACATTCATGAAATTGTGGCTGACTGGTCATTTGGAGGATAACCCTCACTTGGTAAGAAGAGGGGTGTTGCTCCTAAGGAAAGCATACCAGCATACCGGACAAATACAACTGCTGTTAACTCTTTAAGAGATGGTGGTTCCTGGTGACTGAAAGTGAATATTATAGGACTCCCTTTTAATGCAAATACTTAGAAGGAAGCTAATATAAGTTCAATATACTGAATAAAAGATGGAATATATAGGAAACATATATAAAGTTCTGAGAACTTGAGAAATTAAACTGTTGGCATAGTCTTAGAGAATTCTAATTTAAGATACTAGAGAAGTTCATGTGGAAAAGAACATGATAATTGGCCACAGAGATTGATTGATTGATACAGAAAATAAGATAGTATATAATATTACCACTTAGTGGGCATGAGTTTCACAAAAACACGTAAGCAAGTTAGTTTCAATGAGAAAAAAAAGTGATTTATCACAATTTCTCTCTGGGACAAATCTGTGTTTCATGAATGAGATGTGTGATTTTTTATGACATTGTATGGAAATTCTACTAGGAAAATTAAATGTTTTAGTGGAATTTAATGTTATCCTAACTGGATGGATATATTGAATAATGAACTTATTTGATGTTGAGAACAAAAATGGATAATAGAGTAGAAAACATCTCTTATGGTTATTTACAGAGTAGATTCTGAGACAGAACATGAGCGAAATTAGAATCACTCAGATTGCTATTAAGGAGGGAATTCTAAGTAGCCTCTACTTGGGGTAAAATGGATTACATACCCAAACTTAAAAAAAAAAAATCATTCTCCTAATAAATAGAGGAGTACAGAATGTACACATTCTGTACATGTGTATCAATCTATGCTAAAATTCTGAAAAAATAAACTACAAGATATGCTAAAACCTGGGCAAACTGTTAGGGGACCAAAGCCTCCAGCTCTGGGAGAGACAGCAGTTAGCTTTAGGTTCTACCTAAGTTTCTCAAACACATAAGTACTAATCTGCTCTAGTAGCAATGATGAAAATAATGGATCATAAATGTTAATAAAATTCCCCCAAATTTTATTTGGGAGAAGGCATTAGACGTGCATATTAGATATTATACCAATCAAGGGTTGGACTTTGGAGTTTGGAGGGGATTCTGAATATAGGGTTGAATGGCTTCATTTGTTGTTGTTGTTGTTATTGTTTTGTGTTGTTTTTTTAATGTAGATCTTTCTTTCCAAAGGATCCCCAGTTCAATCCATTAGAAACATTTTAAAAGTCATGCCTATTTGCCATTCTGTATTTCTACCTCTATGAATTCTGTTTACTTCCTAAAATTTTAAAGCTTTTAATTTATAAAACCATGAGTTTACTTTAAATAAGTTCCCTTTTCTCTTCTTGCCAATTTTTGCAAACACTAATTAGCTGCTGTAATAAATTCAGTTAATGGTTTGGTCTGCCGAATAATACAGGTAGATCATAATTTTCCTTAAATTTTAGCAAGTAAATTAGAGAACAAAAGCAGCCAATACCACCCCCAGAGCAATTTTAGGGGCATTTGCTGTATCTAAGTATTTATGAAAAAATGCTTTCCATTTACTCAGCTATTTTTCTCCTTTATTTTATTTGCACATATAATTAGGTATCAGGAATTAATCCAATAAACTCTGTTAATATTCTTCAAAGTATACTCTTTATGGAGTATCTAGCAAGTGGACCCTGGGACCTTGTTGAGACTGAGTTTTAGTACCAAGATCTTCAATGAGCTACTTTTCCTCTTTTGTTATCTTTTCTAATAACAAAGATCTTTGTTATTAGCATAAATCGGTTGCTATCTGCTCATCTAGTATTATAAAATGTCAAAAAACCTCAGTTAAAATCCCTGAATATCATCTGTGTCTTCTCAGACAGTGGTGAATTTTTTGCTGAATTCCTAAGATCAAAGGTGTCTACATATGTGTGTGTATTATGGTACTACCTCAACCAGGCAAGAGAGTTCTCTTGAAGATATTTGCATGATTTTAGTGCTCTGAGGTGCTAGTAGTAAGTCTGGCTTTAAACCATAGATGGCAAGTGAAAGGAAGATTGTACAAATTGAAGATTATACAAATGAAGATTGTGCAAATTGGAAAGATTTTCTTTTCAATTTTCTCCATATGAGGAGTAGTCAGTACATTCAGAGGTGATTATACTTGATGAACAAGGCAATGAAGCAACTTCAAGTTAAGCTTATACATTTATATCATTTTTATAAGGTGAAGGAATTGAATTTAAAGCTATTGATTAATAAATAAATGTTAAGAGGATCAGTATGACAGTTAATAAATTTAAATAAATGTTATACCGTTATAATAAAGAATAAATATTATTTTCAAGTATCTATAAATGTCACAGTTTATGTTTTATAGTCATGGGAGCAAGTCCTTATAGTCACGGGAGCAGGGTCCTAGAAATGGGGCAGGGAGGAGCTCCAAACAAACAAACAAACAAAAAAATACCAGTGGTTTGTTTATGTTTAAAAACCAGCTCTCCAAAATAAAACATAACCAAGCCAAAACAAAAACAAAAAACAAGCAAATAAAAAAAAAAACTTGTAGTGTTCACTAATATCCATGGTGTACATATTCCCTTCATGGCCAATATCAATAGAACATGACTATAACAATTTGGGAAGAGATATGCACAACTTGGGTTATATAAAAGTGCCATCAAACCACCACTGGAAGACTTGGTTAGCAGAGAACCCAAAGCTGTACAATGACTGGGTCACTGGCTATCCTGACCACTGGAAACTGGTTCTCACATGTATGTACACAATAACTAGTTGTTAAATAAATAAACTCCAAATGAGTTACAACTATTTCTGTGCTAGTTAAAATACATTTAATGTACTTTATTCACTTCTGGATTTTTAGACTTCTTCTTTTAAATGTAGTTATTCTTATTTAAGAGTTTCCCATTTTGAATGCATTTACATTTTTTTCTTCCCACATTTACAGCCTGTTTCTTTTTTTGTTTTTTTAATATTTTATTTACTTATTTGAGAGAGAATGAGAGAGAGCATGAGAGGCAGACTCTCTCCTGAGCAGGGAACCTGCTGTGGGACTCAATTTGGGGTCTCCAGCACTCATGACCTGAGCCAAAGACAGTTACTTAATCAACTGAGCCAGCCGGGCCCCCTGGATTTTTAGACTTTAATAGAGATATAGACACAATGGAAAATATATCAAACGATACTGATGAAGATATTGATGCATGCTAGTAGTATATTATAACAGGAATATCTGAAGAAAATGAGAAGATACTGCTTATAGAAATAGAAATGTAGAAGTTGCAATATTATCACTTTCAAATATTTGAAGTGCCACAGCACCTGAGTGGCTCAGTTGATGAAGCCTCCAGCTCTTGCTTTTAGCTCAAAAGTCGTGATCTACAGGGGTCATGAGAGCGAGCTGGTGTCAAGCCCAGCATGGAGCCAAGTGTCAGACTCCATGCTCAGCATGAAGTCTGCTTCAGACTATTTCTCCATCTCCTCCTCCCCTTACCGCCCCCCTTATGCCCTCTCATGCATGTACTCTCTCTTTCAAATAAATAAATAAATCTTTTTAAAAATATACTTGAAGTGTCATTTTTAAAAAGTTTTTATTTATTTATTTGAGAGAGAGGGAGAGCATGAATGGGATAAGGCACAGATGGAGAAGCAGACTCTCTGCTGAGCAGAGCCCAATGTGGGGCCCAATCCCAGGACTCTTTGATTATGACTTGAGCTGAAGGCAGATGCTTAACCTACTGAGACACCCTGTGGTCCTTGAAGTGCCATTTTAAAGAGAAATTTTATTTTCCCATATATTGCTTTAAGAAGTAGAAACAAAAGAATTATAAGTAGATTGGCTTATTAGAAGACCTTTTTCTATAATTTGAACCCTTCAAAGACATAATAAAACTCTGTAACAATTAGGCAATCCATTAGCATTTCGAGGAAAGGAAGGAACTTTGTTGAAAATCTTATTCTGGAAATTCAAATGCCCAGTAGAAGGTTAGAATAAATGATCCCGAAGTCTTCTGAAGTCTTTAGATTTTATAATTATGTGTAAATAAATTCTCTTCACAGAATATGTAGACATTCCCTTTGATTCTAAAAGAATAGCTGTACGTTATTATATATTCTCCCCATAGGTAAAACTGTTCCACTCACACAGATAGATGGCAAATTGTCTATTAGTGACAAATGGAGACTTCATTTTGGTTCCTGAGAAACCATGTTCCAACTCAAAAGGAGTGCATTTAGAGAAAATGAATACTTTATTCACAGAACACGAAAATAAATCATGTCTCCTTTTAGTACTATTATATGAAATTATTCTTTTTGTATCTCAAAATAAAAATATTCTGACCATATAATAGAATCTATCTGTATATGAAATGTGAAATATTTTTCTAAAACACTTCAAATATTTTTGTAAAGAACAAGCATCTCTGAGATCAAAACCTCTATAAGGTATGGATCTAATTCACTTTAAAAGTATGCTTCCTGATTGGGGATATATGTCGTTCCCTAGTTTATATATTCTAGCATTCTTTTTTACTCTGCCTTGAAAAATGCTGTATTGGACAATTTTGCCTTCTGAAATAAAATACAGTAATTGTCCTGGTGTTCATAATTTTACACATGTATTTCCAGGTAAAAATATGGTGATTAAAGCTCTTCTTTGATAAGAACAAATTTTCTGAACAAGACATTTAATACCTTAAGCTGTCAGTATTGTCACCTAGAAAATGAAGGGATTAAACTAGAAGAATTTAAGAATATCACCTCTATTTCTATAATCTATATTCTCCAAGAAATTATTTCAGTAGTTTATCAACGTACTTTAAGCTGTTACTATGTAACAAGCCATAAACTAGGCACTGGTGACACAGAGGAATAAAACCTGAGGCACAGGACCTCATTAATATGCACCATCATCTAAAGTGTTGTTAAAATTTATACTCACTGTGCCCAAGTTACACTGTAGGTACAAGGGCATAGTGATTTACTCCATCAAGAGGATGGCATAGAGGGAATATTTTACAAAGGAGATAATGTTTGAGTAGTTTAAGAAAGAGAAGTAAAATTCACAAAAGGCTTATGTATCTGACCATTTGTTGCTTTAAAAAAATAACAGTATGCTTAATAAAAGTCACAGTTATCATACTAATAATTCATATGGCTCGACTTTCCATGTTTAAATTATTTACAATATCCTTAAATGTTATTTACTTTCAAAAGGATAAATAAATATTTGAAATACTTGGAGAGCATACACCACTTTGTACAAATATTCTCATGGTAGTTCTTCCAAATCTAGAAATTCATTAAATTGTTGAACCAATTTCTTCAGCTCCCATTAAGAATAATTCTTGCAAGGCTGTCAGGTAACCTAAGAAAAAAAGAAGTTTTCCAAGTTTTCCAAAATCAAGGTCTTTTGCTGTGAACATAGAAATCTGAATGTGACTGAAATATATGAAGATTCAAAAAAATAAGTTTTCAGAACTTGAAGCCAAAGCCACTTGCCTCTCATTGTACTTTGCCTTTCAGCTTGAGCAAACCTTGTGGACCAGACCCTCCTACAAACATACTCCCTGCCCTTGCATGTTCAGTCCCATTCCCCCTCATCACCAGTTCCTCCATCGCATCATCTGGAGTCATCGGGATTCGCCTTGCCAAGAAGATCACTATATGTTGCTGCATCTCAGATTTCTGTTCTAAGACATCTGTTCTAACATATACCACTGCCTCCTTGGGCCATCTTCTCCATTCTCGTGACTTCAGTAACAGGTGAATGAACAAAATCAGAATCCAGCCCAGACCCTCTTTTCTATATGTTCATTTGAATCGCTCTCATAGCCCAAAATTTCACCTGCCATAGTATTCTCCAATAAACTGCTTGTCTTCATCTATTTCTTATGTCAGAAAATAATGTACACATGTAAGATATGCCTGGGTATCTGGACATTGTTCTTATTCTTTTTCAAATCCTCACCTCCCGTATATTCAATCCCTCTCCAAAATATCTTATTTTTTTTCTTTATTGCAATGTCAGGCATTATTTATTGATGTTGAAATACATATGCACATGAAATACACATGAAATACATACAAATACATATGTATTTGTCTTTTGAACAATGCAAAAGAAATGCAATTAAGAACAAGGTTACTAAAACAAAATGTTACTTCAACGTGAAGTGGTTTGTTGATTTAGTAGCATCAAAAGGAACCAAGGAAGTTGTAGTAACTGAAGTTCCATCCATCACCACATTCTACATATACTATCTCACTGAATTTTCACACGAAGTTGTTTTATACCTCTAAATTAGTTTAGCTTCCCAAGGTCTCATAGCGTCTCTCATTCTATTTGATAATATCAAGCTATTCATTATTCTGTATGTCACTCATTATGCCAGATGGCCCTGTTCCATTGCTAGATTTCAGGAAGTAATTTTCCAGCAAGTATTCTCCCAAAAGTTTTGGGCTTTTCCTTTGTAGCTTAGCATCTCCACATATCAGTTCTAACATACCACTGAGAGACTGTGCCATTGTTTCTACAACACAAGGAAAAACTCCCAAGCCCCATGTAAAAGCTGATATCTTTTTTCATGTCTATCGGCTCTCTTCATCTCTACAGACATCCCACAAGTCCAAATCACAGTGCTCTCTTAATGCCATAAATACTGTGGGAATATATCATGAACAGATCGATGATAGTCTCTTAATGAAATAGCTAGCTACATGCACTCCCACCTCCTCATTTTACCTCCCTATTTTTGATATTGTGATTTTATTTTGTATATATCTGGCCACATCAACCACTAACTAAAATCCTATAGATTATTTTCTATTGCCTTCAAAATAAAGACCAAAGTCTTTCTTTGGATTTTAAAATTCTGTCTTATTCAAGTAATAACTCCCTCTCTTTAGCTTAATTGATGTCACTCTTATGAAAGCTCTTCATACCAGTCATCAAGAATTTCTTTCAAATATTATAGTATACCATTTCCTCACCCTTAAAGCTATAATGCATATGTTCTACCTACAAGCAATGTACTTTTTTGACATCTACTTTACTTCTACTTACTAACAAACTAGTACTTCTGCTTCTGGTCTCAGATTTCCCTCACCATCTCTCTCCCAGACTATTATTTCTTTTGATTTTAGTATTCTTCACTTTTACTTTGAGCATTTAGTTTATTTGTGCCTTTTTTTTTTTTTAATGGAAGTCTTTCTTCTAAGGCCTGCCTTAACTTAAAATGTCCTATAAAATTTATAATGTTTTAATTAAAGTAGCATAGATAGATAAGCAACTAGTTTTATATTTATATATACACATGTATATGAAATTTAGCTTTTAATCATTTCCATTAAAAATATTCAGAATTATTCTCTTAGGGCATGTAAACAAATATTTAGATCTGTTCTATATGCTGGGGTCGAGGGCTGAGGAGAGCTGGGGGTGTAGGAAGGAAAAAAAAGGAATAAGGGGGGTGTCTGGATGGCTCAATAGGTTAAGCCTCTGCCTTCCGCTCAGGTCATGATCTCAGGGTCCTGGGATCGAGCCCCGCATCGGGTTCTCTGCTCAGCTGGGAGCCTGCTTCCTCCTCTCTCTCTGCCTGCCTCTCTGTCTACTTGTGATCTCTGTCTGTCAAGTAAATAAATAAAATCTTTAAAAAAAAAAAGAAAAAAGGAATAAGGGAGGAAGGGAAGAAAGGAGAGGGAGTTGCTTTGCATTTTTTTAATTTTCAGGAAAATAAGAGCAGTAAAAATAAAGTTTATATGCCAAAGAACTGCTGTGTTCATTCTGAAGTGTAAGAGCAGTTTAAATCAGGCTCACAGCAATGATGTTAAACATAGTTGCCTACAACTGCCTCCTAGCAGAAATTCACATACAAGATGACATATTATTTTCTCTTAGAAAATTGTCTTCAACTCAACAAAAGCTGGCCAGTTTAATGTATAATATTCAATATAAAATGCACATCTCCTCAGAGAATAATGGAGTGAATAAAGCAGTAATAGCAGATGACTCAAACCAAGAAACACTTTTCACTTGAAATATTAAAAAATGGAGGTAAAGTATTTTTATTTGCTAAAATTAGCCAGAAGTTATTAAGTCTCAAATTCCCTTTGAAAAGAGAAAGCCTGGATTAATCATTCCCAGGAAAATATGCCTGTGGACTTGATACCTGTATTAACTATTTGAGATCAAATATATGATGTATTCACTAATGCTTCTTAGAACTTTTTTGGTCTTAAGTAATTAACATACTTTCTAGAAATCCTAGGTCTCCTTTTAGAGATTAGATTAAGTTTAGCTAAACATTTGCAAAAAGAATACTAAGAATGTAACCTCTAACTTCTAGAAATTTTAACTTTGAATACAGCCATTTGTATAAAATCTCACATTTTTTCTTATTTTTTTTTTTTCCTTTTAGGCAGCTATGGACTAACTGAAAGCCAGAAGAGAGGGGAAAGGGAAGATGGAAGGTAAGGCAGTTTATAATGACTGAATATTATTATTGAACTACCACATTACACTATACTTATTTCAGCATGAGAATTTGCATGGCAATGAACTATACGATAGAATGCATAGTAGGATTGCCTCATATTTGAGACAAAGCAGTAGGGAGATAGAAGTGAGAACAGATGACACAAGCTCTCTATAACTATATCCTAAACTTGAAAATGTGAGAATTTTATATTACATTTTTACAGGGAAAAAAAATTATCTTGGAACTCTTGGGTTAAATAATGTTGAATTAGAGTGTTATTGTCAAACAAATAATCTCACTATAATGTCTTCATAACCATCAGTCTTTACAGTGAACTAGAAAGCTAATACCAATTTTAAAACTAAAAAATATATATATATATGTTTTAAAACAAAATCAGATTAATGGCTCCAATATAACATAATGAAATAGACAATGATGTCTTGGTAAAGTTATTTTGTATCTTACAACATGAATGTGATATAGACAGCCACTGTGGTGTATATATTTATCTATATTTATCTATATACAGTCAGCTCTGCTATATTAATGGTTTTAAAAATGCAGATGTGTTTCAAGATGAATGCCATATAGGGAACAATTAAAACATAACACACTTTTTTGTTTGCTTATGAGATACCGCCATGAGATGGGAAACACTACATGAATGCAGAAACTGAAACTGGGTAAATTCAGTAGGAATAAATTAAAAACATGCTTCTCAAATACCTTCCAGCCACTTCACTCCACCTCATTTGCTTTGAGCCACACCAGTTCACCTTACGTTACAACTTTCCATCTGATTTCAGATAATCCCCCTTCTACCACTTCTCAATAACTCCACACTGAAATCTTTTGGTGCTTATTCCCACAAGCAAATTTCAAATCTTCTCCAAGGTAAAGTACAATATTTATTATGAAATGTATTTCTTATACATTTTTGTGCATTTCTAATTATTTCTCAATCATTTTTATGAGATGCCTGTATTTTTGGAGGTCATTGACAAAGTTGTTGAGTATTATGTCCCTAGTCCCAATTTTCCATAAATCTTTTGTTTTCTATTGTGTGATTTTGCAAAAACCAATAACTCTTAGGAACATATGTTGCATTACGGAACTGACTGTATCAAGGACCTGAGATGACATAAGGCTCCTATCACATTTCTATATTCCAAGGCTCCACAGAAGTTTTACAGATTTAGGGCACTGCAACTTACGGTCTGCATGAGGAATAAAGGCATGATTTATATATTTAGTCCACTCTGATCTTTCTTCCTTTGCCCAATAAAATTAAAGTATTATATTTAGCTCCAAAAAAACTCACAAATACAATCATGACCTAATGGCAGTCCTTGAATGAAAAATAGTTATGTTAGTGATTAAAATAATTTGATTACATTCTAGTGATTATTTTTGGGATTCTCTTTCAAATTTAAATGTAACAGTCTAATACTGATCAAATTCTCAAATTTCACATGCCATTGTCTTCCAGATACTGAGGTGGTCTGGATTTTGGATATTCTTTGGAAAAACTCCACTGAATTTTCAAAGCATACCATAACAAAAGAAACAAGCCATCTCTAAGACTAACTGCATTTTCTGATCAGCCATATCCAGAGAAGTGTAGATGACCATTACTGTCTTAGTTAGCTCAGGCCACTGTAACAAAACACTGTATCCTTGGTCCCCTAAACAACAGAAATTTATTTCTCACAGTTCTGGAGGCTGGGAAGACTTCAGATCAAGGCACTCACTGGCTGTTTCTGTTCTCGGTAAGAAATCTCTTCCCGGTTTACAGACTGCAGCTATGTTATTTATCTTCACACTATGGAGAAAAGAAAACTCTGGTGTCCCTTCTTTTTACAAACACATTCATCCCATCATGGGAACTCCATTCCCCTGACCTCATCTAAACCTAATTACCTCTCACTTCCTAATTACATCTCACTTTCTCACACCATCACATTGAGGGTTAGGGCTTCAACATGACGAATTAAGGATGGGACAGACAGAGCATTCCGTCTATGACACTACCTTTCCTGGGTGTTTTCCTCATTGACCCCTCAATTAAGAACATCACTGATTTCCTCAGTCTTGGATAGATTCCTATGGTGTCTGACTCATAAATGTCCTTTGCTTTAGCTGTGATCAATATATCTTTTTATTTCTTTATTTAAATGCCCTCCACCCCTCTGTTTCTGAATCTGATAAGCTACATATGCTTCCTGCTATTGATAGTAGGTCATGGTGCCTATACTCCAACTCCTGATTGGTACAAATGAATAGGATTTAAAAATTCCCAATGTTTAAAACTCTCACACTCCCCCAGAGATTTCAGGAAAAAAACTGCTGTTTCAGTTTGAGTTAATTATCCCAATTTTGTTTATTTCAACTTGTTGAGAGGTACGTAGTGCTTATGAGAATAGTTTGCTTTATCAGAAGAATTCTTAGAGAGGAAGGAATGATTAAGTCAGAAAGGAATTTTTTTTTTTTTAATTTTTACAATGGTAATTAGAACTGAACTGGAAGAGAGCCTAAAGCAAAAGTATGTCATAAGAGTCAAAAAATAAGATTACCAAGTTACAGTTTAGTTAGAAATATGAGATGGAAAACAAATGACTTCTGGTGGTGTTTAAAACTCATAGCATTGGGTGCCTGGGTGGCTCGTTCGGTTGAGCGTCTGCCTTCAGTTCAGGTCAGGATCCTGGGGTCCTGGGATCGGGATCCCTGCTTGCTGGGGAGTCTGCTTCTCCCTCTACCCCTTCTCCTACTCATTCTCTCAATCTCTCTCTCTCTTTTTCTCTCAAGTAAGTAAATAAAATCTTTAAACAAAAATTTTTTAAAAATCATAGCACTAGACAACTGACAGAATGGGAGAAGATATTTGCAAACAACATATCAGAAAAGGGCTAGCATCCAAAATCTATAAAGAACTTAGCAAACTCAACACCTAAAGAACAAATAATCCAATCAAGAAATGGGCAGAGGACATGAACAGACATTTCTGCAAAGAAGACATCCAGATGGCCAACAGACACATGAAAAAGTGCTTCATATCACTCGGCATCAGGGAAATACAAATCAAAACCACAATGAGATATCACCTCACACCAGTCAGAAGGGCTAAAATTAACAAGTCAGGAAATGACAGATGCTGGCGACGATGCAGAGAAAGGGGAACCCTCCTACACTGTTGGTGGGAATGCAAGCTGGTGCAACCTCTCTGGAAAACAGCATGGAGGTTCCTCAAAATGTTGAAAATAGAACAACCTTATGACCCAGCAATAGCACTACTGGGTATTTACCCCAAAGATACAAACGTAGTGATCCGAAGGGGCATGTGCACCCGAATATTTATAGCAGCAATGTCCACAATAGCCAAACTATGGAAAGAACCTAGATGTCCATCAACAGATGAATGGATCAAGAAGATGTGGTATATATTCACAATGGAATACTATGCAGCCATCAAAAGAAATGAAATCTTGCCATTTGCGACGACGTGGATGGAACTAGAGGGTATCATGCTTAGCGAAATAAGTCAAGCAGAGAAAGACAACTATCATATGATCTCCCTGATATGAGGAAGTGGAGATGCAACATGGGGGGTTCAGGGGGTAGGAGAAGAATCAATGAAACAAGATGGGATTGGGAGGGAGACAAACCATAAGTGACTCTTAATCTCACAAAACAAACTGAGGGTTGCTGGGGGGAGGGGGGTTGGGAGAAGGGGTGTGGGGTTATGGACATTTGGGAGGGTATGTGCTATGGTGAGTGCTGTGAAGTGTGTAAACCTGGCGATTCACAGACCTGTACCCCTGGGGATAAAAATATATGTTTATAAAAAATAAAAAATTTAAAAAAAACATAAAAATTAAAAAAAAAATAAGTTACTTTTTTCTAAAAAAAAAAATCATAGCACTATGGGTGTTTTGGAGTGGTAATGTATGGAGATATTTCCAATAATACTACCAATCTAGATCCTACAAGAAATTGTAAAAAGAGAAGAACCAAAGGAAAAAAGTCCTAGTAGTCTTTATTGAAAAAAAATGTACGGGACGCCTGGGTGGCTCAGTTGGTTGGACGACTGCCTTCGGCTCAGGTCATGATCCTGGAGTCCCGGGATCGAGTCCCACATCGGGCTCCCAGCTCCATGGGGAGTCTGCTTCTCTCTCTGACCTTCTCCTCGTTAATGCTCTCTCTCACTGTCTCTCTCTCAAGTAAATAAATAAAATCTTTAAAAAAAAAAGAAAATGTAACTTACTTACAATGAAACAATGTGATGTTAGAATAATCATAAGAGAAAACTGAAAGTTTTTATTTATAATTTCTGAAATTGTGCTACATTAAATAAATTGCTTATCTAATATTTGTGACAATCCAACAATGTAAAAAGCAATTTTAAAGGAAAATATTAATTAGTACTGGTTGGTACCTGAACATAGCATCATAGGTTTGCTGCTATAGAAAATTCTTGCAAAGATAATTAAGTAGGACCAAACATGGGGATCATTTAATTTACCATCCATCAGCCTATGGCAGGAAGTTTCCTGTTAGAAATGCCTGTGAAGTAGGTCAACCATAGTTTATTTTTCTTAGGCATCAAAGTTCATGTCTTTTCAGAAAGCCAAATATAGGGCAGAGACAAAAAATCTAAAGATAAAAGTATTAACCACGTTTCACCAATCAGAAAACTTATATATATGCATTTTGAAAGAACATTAGGGTACTCCTAGTAGACCAAATCATGAACAGTCTGGAAAATGATACAAACAATAAAAACCAGAAAATCTAACATGGGTTTTTCAAAGCAACAGATAAAGGAAGAAGGTTAAACTGTGAGACATACTTTTTATTTCAGCTAAAAGATATATGTATACGTGTACAAAATCGAATGTCTTGCTTTATCTTCACAGCAATAACCATAACAAAATCTGACCTTCACCTGTGTCCATATTCACTTTCCCTAGTCTCCCTTTTAAATAGTTTTTTCTTACTTCCCACTTTAAGCAGCAATGACTTAAATATCTGTTCTAAAAAATAGCCTTTTTTTAATGTTAATTTTTAAAAATGCTTTTAGTCTAAGACTGATCTTTTCAACCCCATAAAGTAAGTTTTATACTCTGTCCCATCTTTTGAGATTATCACAGTTTAGTACCTAAGGAATTTAGTATTTGTCACTTAACGGTACAGACTATGGCACTGAACACAAGATGACTATAAAGTAAAAGGTGAATTTAGGTCGAGGTGAGAAGAAACTCCACAAACAAGAAGGCTACAGAAAAGAAGGAACACAGGGGCACCTGTGTGGCTCAGTCAGTTAAGCTTCTGACTTAGGCTCAGGTCCTGATCTCATCTGTCTTTGGCTCAGGTGGTGATATTGGGTCCTGGGATGCCCACAGCAGGCTCCCCGCTCAACAGGGAGGGTGCTTGTCCCTCCCCCACACCCTCAAATAAATAAATAAAATCTTTAAAAAAAAGAAAAAAGAAGAGAAAGAACACAATTATTGATGTTGATTGACACCCTCAGGATGTCACAGCATTGAAGATTTGTCCTATGCTTCAGGGCTCATTGAATGTTAAGCGGTTTGGGAGTCAAGTAGGAACAATAGCAAGGCTTTAGTCAAAATGCCCAGCTTGCATGGGGTCTGGCAGCAGCTTTCCACAGGGTCTCTTCCAATATAGGGTTACTGCCAAATCCTTCTGAATCCACTTCTCAAGCATTTAGCTTTCCTTGGCAGCAGAGCATGGATTCGAGTAAAACCTGCCTACGCCTCTTGTTCAGAATGAGTGCCAAGGTGAATTCAATTTTGAGGGAAGCAAAAATTCTCTCTCTCTCTCTCTCTCACTCTCCCCTGCCATCTCTCTTTCTCTTCTTTGTTTGGGATAGTCTGTAGTAACCTGTTAGGTGATTAGCAATATTTACATGTAGATGGAGAGAAAATTCCTAAAATAACACGGTGTAAAAGAGAAATGGGACATTTCATGTGCAAAGATGAGATGCAGTTTTTGAGGGTAATGTACAAGTCACAAAAGAAAAGAAGGTCTTATAGTTAAATGGGATATCAGACATTATTGTTTTTATTTTTAACTTTTGCAAATAAACCTTAGCCTCAGGAAGGTTACTGTGCCTTGTCTAATGTACAGAGGCACCAAAAGTTTGTTTTTATTTCTGATAATTCTTAATATGTGACTCAATAAAAGGGAGTCATATGTTCAAAATAGAGTTTCATCTGACCTATGTAGTAATTCATATTATGGTGGTACCTGGGTGGCTTAGTTGTTAAACATCTGCCTTCGGCTCAGGTGATGATCCCAGGGTCCTGGGATCAAGCCCCACATCTAACTCCCTGCTCAGCTGGAAGCCTGTTTCTCCCTCTCCAACTCCCCCTGCTTCTGCTCCCTCTCTCACTGTTTCTCTCTCTGTCAAATAAGTAAATAAAATATTAAAAAAAATAATTCATACTATGAAAGAGCTTTTACAAAATACATTTTTTGTCCTTATGAAAAAGTGTGTCCATAATAAAAATAGAAGTGTTTCTTCTTAAATTTTATTAATTTGTTGGAAAACAACAACAACACATCATTCTATAGCCTGCTTCCTCCTCCCTCTCTCTCTCTGCCTGCCTCTCCATCTACTTGTGATTTCTCTCTGTCAAATAAATAAATAAAAAATCTTAAAAAAAAAAAGATTTTATTTATTTATCAGAGAGAGAGAGGGAGAGAGTGAGCACAGGCAGACAGAATGGCAGGCAGAGGCAGAAGGAGAAGCAGACTCCCTGCTGAGCAAGGAGCCCGATGTGGGACTCGATCCCAGGACGCTGGGATCATGACCTGAGCCAAAGGCAGCTGCTTAACCAACTGAGCCACCCAGGCGTCCCCCAACACAATCTTTTCAAATTCAACTTAGATTATATAGAAGATGGATACTTAAAATATTGAAAAGTAGAGATATCTTTCAGAAAAGGCAAACTGCTAACTTACATGTGAAGCCAGAAGAATACATTAGAGTTTTTATATTGATTTCTGTATTTCTCATGGAATTTCTTGTGGAAACAGTATATCAGAAACTAAATCATGGTAAGGTTTTTTATTATAGTATATTGTATTATAACCAGCATTTTCTCATTCAGATGTCATGTTTTTATTGGTTGCCAAGTTTGTGGCCTTATACTTATGTTGATGGAATTCTAGGTTTTTTTTATTGATTATTATTCTGATTTCTTACATTGAATATATATTTTTTTTACTTACATGGTGTTGGCAATTACATACAAAATAATATATGCCAGAATAATGATCATTTTGTTTAGTATTGGTTTTTTATATTTGCCGTGACTTAACAGAACTCTCCTACCTGAAGTTTTGCCAGAAATCATTTTCCTTGGGTACAATCATACAGTCAATGTGGTATAGGACTGATGTTGTCCAAATTATAATTGACACAGAGTACTGAGTCCTAAAGGACAAGAAAAAAATTTAACAAAAAGTCAGGTCTACAGATAACTATGACTCATAAAAGAAAAAAATAAAGATACTCAGCCCAAAGTGGCAGAAATGGTCAGATGAAAACAAGAGGATCAAAAGAAGATAGAATCATGAATTCCTAGGAAAGGAACAGGGGAAAACGATCATAGGTGAAGAAACCAGCCAATCGATAAATCAGCTAGATTGAGGTTAGAGTTAGACACTCACCCTGGATTTAGAGATGATTTGTAATACCAGTGAGAATAATTTGAGGGAAAAGGAAAGGTGAGGATTTTATTTTTTAAAAAATGCTGAGAAGAATAAAGGTCAAAAAACAAGCGTGTGTGTGTGTGTTCAAGTAAGTATCTGTATCGGTAAATATTTTAAAATCTATTTCTATATTTTTCATCCATTTTAATACTACCGCACCTTCTTCTCCCTCCAACTTTATTGTGACCTAATCTCTTAGTGAAATTGATCAAGCAAATGATGGTAGCAATAACTTCACTGCTTACGTATTTGTATTTAATGCTTCACTGAAGTTGAAAGTTGGAATTTAGTTTCATATTTTTTTTCTACAGGGTGTTCTGGCTAGTCCTCTTCTAATGGTTTGTTTTTTTGTTTTTTTGTTTTTTTTTTGTCTTCCATTTCCTTCTTGTTAGGGGTAGTGCTCCAGGAGAGGGGAAATGTAGACTATTGTCAGAGTCTCAGAGTCCCTGAACCACACAGGCATCTGCCAGGTAGGACTGCGAGGCTGGTATTAAAGATGCCTCTCACCTCCATCAACCAAGTCAGAGCTCCTCGCAGAGCACTGCACACTGCCAATCACAGCAAATGTCTCATCTCACAGAGATGTTCGAGGCAAACCAATCTGATTAATAAATTCATCTTATGGATAAATCAACCACTTTTTTCTTTTAAACTTTGCATAAGAGAGATTTTACACCCTTTTCAGGAATTGTTGATCTTCGTCAAGTAGTTCTTCTCCTTAAGTCTGGCTCTAAAAAGTCTCTTAAATGTTAGATACTGAAAACAAAGCACTCTGTCAGAATTCTAATAATTCAGTTAAAGTCCAAGAGTAACTCAGTCTAAGACTTACATTCATGCTAATTTAGAGTTCAAGTTTTCCTAACATGTATAACATGGTGGTATGAAAGAAAGAAAGAAAGAAAGGTAGGTCTGACTATTAATTAAGGGTCACTGTAAAAATATCGGCAACAAACAGCACGAAATATAAGTGTATTTCTAGTTTTCTGAGTCAGAACTATGTTTAGTTGAATCATATGTTACCTGTGAAAATACAAAGCAGTCCAATTGTGACCCAAAGCCTCACATAGAATTTCTATCAAGGAGTCATCTAATAACACAGTCCTTATTTGAAATGGATTTTCAGGACCTGGCCTCCAACTCAGTTATAAAAACACAGAAGCCTGCTTCTGCAATGAGAATCAAGCCCTTGCTCTCACTTAACAAACCCCTTTACTGGCACCTCTACTGCCATTTCTTAAATACAGATTTATTTGCCTTTCTTTTGATCAATGAATTTGTTCAGATTTAGTAACAAAGTAAATAGTCCACAAACAGAACCAGATCTTTATATTTAAACCACAGTTAATTACTTGTGTGAAAACATTTGGAATTATTTTATAAAGGGGTCTAGAAAATATTTCATTTCCTACTTGTGAAGGATCTTAGACTCACTCATTTTAACCATACAAAAGCAAAGTCTTGATATCACAGTCCTTTTTAATGACTACAGTTCTCTATTTTTTCCACAAATATATGCATGTCTAGCCCTGTGCTCAGAACTATTCCAAATGCTTAATTCTGCAAATCAATTATGGTTCAGTTATAGCATATTTTCATTTGAACCAAATCCCTTAGGAAGACATGGGAAATTCAAATTCTTTCACTGAGAAGGAAGCCTGATGCCACCTGAATCCTTACATAACTAAACCAAGTGTTGTAGTCAATGCTGGTTATTATAGAGCTAATGATGATGGATCAATTGATAGTAGCATTTCTAAGAAAACACAAACCTTAGCCAAAGAGTGTATTATGTGCAGTCACTTTTTCATTCACTCAGGCAATAAGTCTCCTTGTGAAAGGACAAGATAAAACTTAAGGGGAATAAAGGCCAGATGCTACCCAGGTCTACACAGAAGAGTTTCTAGATTAGAAAACATTCACTTGGAAAATACTATCTGATTTAATCTGATTTGTTATATGGGAAATGATAACCATTATATTGAAACATGGAAAGAATCTAATCATCAAGAATTATTTTATTGGGGCGCCTGGGTGGCTCAGTGGGTTAAGCCTCTGCCTTTGGCTCAGGTCATGATTCCAGGGTCCTGAGATTGAGACCCACATCAGGCTCTCTGCTCAGCAGGAAGCCTGCTTCCCCCTCTCCCTCTCTGCCTGCCTCTCTGCCTATTTGTAATCTCTGTCAAGTAAATAAAATATTTTTTAAAAAATAAAATAAAAATAAATTAAAATTAAAAAACAAATTATTTTATTGAAAACTTTGTTTTATTTAAATCCTAAACAGACCATGAATTGGGTATTTTTATTATCATTGTATAAATTAAAGACAAAAAACAAATTATATCACATTTATGTAATATAATTTGTATAAGGTCATAGAATGAGCTGGGGTAGGATTGAGATTTGAAGCCAAATTTGGTCTCTGAAAGTCAGTTCTTACCCATCTATGACAAAGCAATAGCTGTATATAATTAAACAAAATACTTGGATAACAAAGTGCTTTTTGGTGTGCAACTACAAATCAATACCTCTGAAGACTCTGAACATTACTAAAAAAAATGTTTGAATGCATAATGCATAGGCTGCAGTAAATAGATGATAATCATCTAAATAGTATACACATTCATTGTTTGAATTTATATAAAATAAGCTTATATGAAAAAGCATGAGTCAATCAATTTAATTTATAAACTCTCACATGCCCAACACTATTCTTGAACTCTAAAAGAAACACAAGAATATAAATCTCATCAATCTCTTATAGTAGGTAACAATCTACACTCATCAGGCACCTAGACACAAAAAACCAAAAAGCAAAATGGCACTAGTGATGACAGGTTTAATACTGAGATTAATATTTATTTGAAGAATATTTTAAGCTGTATTAATATTTTGAAAATAATATTAAGAATAATCATCATAATGCATGAAATAAAATACTATTGTTAATACACAAAGAATTGTAACACACAGGCTCATTCTTATAGTTTCAAAATATAGTTTGAAAAAAGGTGTTCATGGTAAATGACAACTCTTAAAAATTTCACTACATATTTATTAAGACAATTACATGCAAACTCTTATGGTCCTGATCCAAATACCTAATCTTTCATTTTTCTGATTGCTACTAAATTTGGACAGGAAATAAAGAGGCAACTCTTTTAAATGGGAGATTAAAAGGTTAGAACAATATTTTTAAGAAAATATCTTTATCACAGCTTTGGCTTTCCATCTCAGCAGACAAAACAAAGTACATGGGTCAGTAAATGCCATCAATACCATTCATGAATGCATGAATACAGCAAAATCACATGCATAATAAACAGCTCCTGCCAAAATGCAAAAGACTCTTTTGTAATAAATATAATGTTTCAGTAGTAAATATTGAGAACATCCCCTCCCTGACTTCTAGCCAAGATTGTCAATCATACATGAGCTTTTCCCTTTATCTCCAAAGTTCCCAGAATATAGATTTTAAATCCTTCTCAGGCTCAAATTCTTTACAATAGTTTTCCAGAGGCAGGAGAGAGAGTAGGAATGGCTTTGAGAATTATGGAAGGATAGAGAAAAGCTAAAGATATAAGGTAGAGGCTAAAAGTTATAAGCTATAGAAGCTAGGGATTTTGGCAAAGGAGAAGACAATACAACCTAATCGTTAAAATGGAACACCAGGCCCCAAATGGTGTTACTTTAGTTAAGCCCCACCTAGACTTAACACCAAAGCTAATTACAGTTTCAGCCTCTCCCTAAAGTGGAATTTTAAACCAATCAGTCAATATTCCTGATCAGCTCTAGTGAGATAATCCCTATGATAAGATTCCCTTCTCCTCCCCCTAAGGGAAGGTGACCTTGCCTGAAATAAATCCTTTCTTTTGCTAATAATTTTCTTGTCCACACCATTTTTGCCTGTAAAAGCCTTCCATTTCGTACAACTCCTCTGAGCACCCTTCCATTTGTTAGAAGCAGGGACACTAACCTGGTTCATAAATCATTGAATAAAGACAATTTACTCTGTTGAGTTTTGTGTTTTAACATAACACATGCACAAAAACATTCAAAAAGAAACTCAAAACACTCCTTCTCTTCACTATGTCAAAACTGATATCAATTTTCAGATTGATATGACTTGGTTTTAACCTAAATAATCAGTGTTAAAATGATCAAGTGTTCTTGTTAATATAAAACCTGATATTGATAAATGCAAAGAGGAAATGAGCTGAACTTTAGGGTCATCCTTCCATTACCCCATCGTGATATTAAGACTTGGATTTTTCTTACCTATGGGAGATTTTGAATATTTCAAGTAAGCTCCAAAACCTTTCTTGGCATTATCAATGAATAACTGACAGTTCAAATCCTCTTTGGAATAAGCAGAATATAGATATATAAATAGATAATTTACAGCAGATACCCATTTAAATAAAAAATGAAAAAAAATCTACATTAAACTTATTGATGGTAGATGTAAAAATCCATCATTTGTTTCAAAGTTTGTCTAATGGTTCCAAAGGGGACTTATAATTTATGCAGTAGAAGAAGTAGGTGTTAGGGAAATTAGCTAAATAAAATTACAGACAAATATATGTGGATCTATTTAACCCACCATAATGATCAGGCCCTAAAACTGGAAAGGAGAATAAAAAAAGACAAAAAAAAAAGCAGCAATCTTTATCCCTAATAAAAATATCTCCATATTTTAATCTCAGAGTCATGCAAGACACTCTGAAAATATATCCTCTTTCCCCAACATATGCAAAAGATAATTAATTCTCTTATGATTTTTCTAGTGGAGGAGTGATCAGGTACCACAATGATTTATTTCATAAATTCCCTAAAATTAGCATTTGCTTTTAAGATCTTGATAATTGGTCCAATATTTAACAAGTCTGTGTAATTCCAAAATCATTTTATTCTAAATATTCTTTTCAGGAAATTTGTAATACTGTTTTCATTCTATAACCAGATTACCTGTGATTAAAAAATGCATTGCTCATAATTATTCTAAGTCAGAAATAAATCAATCCTGATTATGTGTAGACTAAATGATATTTCTCTTCATGTTCTATCCCCACAGTTAATCCTATAAGTGATAAATATAATGTTCCCAATCTTAAAGTATGAACAGAAAATGCAAACACTTCTTCTTAAAATTTAATGTTAATCCAATTTTTAATCAGAGGTAACAGGTCATAAGGTAAAACATGTTATTTCAAACACTAATAGAAAATCAGTATCTAAACCTGAATCAAAAGGCATAAAATATATGCTCTTTGATTTAGTCACCTGCTGTCTGGAAATATATCCTAAGAAATCACTCATTTACATAAAAAGACCTTTTTTAATAATGGAAATATTCAACAGGAAATAATTTATAAGAGCAAATATTGGAGATTAACTCAATATGCAAACAGTAAGAAATGGTTTCGTAAATTATGGAATAGCCACCAGAGAGAAATTTAGGTATATAAATTATTTTTTAGAAACATAGTATACAGTATGTTTAATATCATTAAATGTCTGTGACAACATGCAGAGGAGCATATGCTAAGAAAAATATGAAAAGGACAATTTTTTAAGAGTGATGAAATAATGCTAATATTCATGCAAATTTATATTTACTATTATGTTGTTTTGACAATGAATACTGATAAAATGGTAGTACTATTAAAAGGGGTGGAAATAATTATCATTTTTATATTATAGAAATATTCATAATCTACCTACTAATTAATAAATACACATTTATTGATTCATTTTGAAGGTGAGTAGTCCTTGACAGGCTAGAATGTAATTATTTTAATCCATTATCTTTTTTATGTAGAGTCAATCCATTTTCACAAAAGTTATATGTTCAGTGAACTTCCATCTTCTGTTTTTAATTTTGTAACTCCAGTTTCATAAATTCCAACTTTTATGGCACATAAATAATGCTAGAAAGGAACATGTGCTATATGCCTATAAATGCTCAACTGTTTCTGTTTCTGCAACTTTTCTATACATGAAGGATAGCGGGTCATATAATTATAGAAGAGGCATTTATGACCATAGGCTTTCAGTATTGTGTAATCATATCATGCAGTGTGATACATTAAATGTAAGGTTAAAAAAAGCAGGCAGGCTATACTTAAAGTCAACAAGAGGCCATCAACCTAGAAGAAAAAACAGTGACTATAGCATGAATTATGACACATGGGGCTATGTGAGATAGGCTCTTTCAACCACAACCATTAACAGCTTGTGAAAATACCATTAAAGGACTCATTTCAAAATGATAATATTTATCAAATGCGGACAGGTTTATATGGTGTTCATCAGATTTGAAACAGTGCTACTGGAATTTCATTGACTTGTGAAAGAGTCCTGAACCACAAAGGCTTGCTAATCACCTCTTCCCATGCTCCTTTTTATTTTATACTTATTTCATAATTTGTCAAGGTGAGTGCTACATGTACCTAAGAACACTGAGTTCTAAGTCTGATTTGGTTTTTTCCTTGCCACAAGAACTGGGACATGACATTTAAATGACCTCAATAAATAATGTTTTAACTAGGATATCTCTTGCTTTCCTTAGCTTATAACATTCCCTTGAAGTTTTTGTTGTTATTGTTGTTATTTGAGATATTATACATTTATGCTTCTTTCCATTTTGCTTAGCAACTATCCCAAAAGTAAAAATAGAAAATGGAGAAATATCAGAAATGTGTGTGTATGGGTTACACATGGGATCTTTAAGGTAAGGAAAGAAGAAATGGAGGGGGAGTAAAAATTAAATAATAATCAAAATTTATAAACTTTTACACTACCAAAACCCAAGTTCCTAGGGATTACCAGTCATGTCTCAAAGCAGAACAAAGTCACAGGAGGTGAAGACCAGTATTTTGGAAAATAAACATAACTGCCCACCACACACAACATCCACCATCATTGCCCTGCTTGTTTAATGAATGCAGATAATCTAGTTTGGAGATAGTCATCCTCTACCTATATGAAATGGAAATAACCTAACTAGTCCATCTTCCTAGGAAGAGGAAAACAATTCTCAATTTGGGCAACACTAAGAATATGGTCCACTCCTGTCCCCAGCACTGATTGGTTAAAAAGGATCAGTTCCCTAAAGACAGCTGGAACTGTTACATCTTCTCCAAATGCTTTAAAAATGGGAAGTGTCCACATAAAGTTAGGGGTAGCTAAGAACATGTTGAATAGAATAGAATAGAATAGAAAAAATACTGGTCCCACAAAATATGTCAATATCCTAAAGCCCGAGAATCTGTGCATAAGTTAGGTTACATGGCTAGAAAAATATTAGGCATTAAGTAGCTTTGAGATGACTGCTAATCAGATGAGTTTAAAATAGAATATTCTGGATTATCCAGGTGGGCATGATGTAATCATAAGTGTTCTTTATTTTTTTTTTATTTTTCTTTCTGATTTAATTCTTTAATAAGAGTTTATCAGTTAATAATAATAAAT
>NC_081558.1:176271536-176356062 GCF_022355385.1 Mustela nigripes
TTCGAGCCCGGCTAGAACCTTGAGAATTGTCATTCTGAACTCTAGATCTGACATATCACCAATGTCTGTATTGAATAGGTCCCTAGCCTTTGGTACTGCCTCTTGTTCTTTTTTTTGTGTTGAATTTTTCCGTCTTGTCATTTTGTCCAGATAAGAGTATATGAAGGAGCAAGGAAAATACTAAAAGGGTGGCAACATCCCCAGGAAAATATGCTTTAACCAAATTAGTAGATATCCCAAAACGTGAGGGGGTATAAAGGGGATTAAAAGAGTTTCAAAAAGGAAAAAAGAAAAAAAAAAGGAAAAAAGAAAGAAAAAGAAAAGCAAAGAATTAAAAAAAAAGAAAACAAATAAGAAAAATATAAAAAAGGAATAATATATATATTAGATATACTAGTTAAAAAACGTTAAAAAAGAAAAAGGTAAAAGTTAAAAAAAAATTTACCAGAAGGCAAGAAAAAAAAACAAAAAGTGAAAAAGAAAAAAATTAAATTAACTGCAAGACTAAAAAAATCACATTAAAAAAGCCATGAGTCCGTGCTTTGCTTTCTCCTCCTCTGGAATTCTGCTGCTCTCCTTGGTATTGAAACCGCACTCCTTGGTAGGTGAACTTGGTCTCGGCTGGATTTCTTGTTGATCTTCTGGGGGAGGGGCCTGTTGTAGTGATTTTCAAGTGTCTTTGCCCCAGGCGGAATTGCACTACCCTTACCCGGGGCCGGGGCGGATTGCTCTGGTTTGCTTTCAGGAGCTTTTGTTCCCTGAGCGCTTTCTGTAGAGTTCCGGAGGAGGGGAATACAAATGGCAGCCTCCTGGTCTCTGTCCCAGAGGAGCTGAGAGCCCAGGGCCGCACTCCTCAGTGCACGCTCAGAGAACCGCGCCCAGTTACTCCCGTCTGCCTGACCTCTGGCCACGCTCGGAGCTCACCGAGCCTGCGACTGGTTCAAGGTAACACCGAGCTGTGAGCTTACTGTCGGCTCTGTCTCTGTAGCCGGCTTTCCCGTTCTAATACCTGCAAGCTCTGCGACACTCAGACACCCCCGATCCTTCTGTGACCCTGCGGGACCTGAGGCCACGCTGACCACGCGTGGGCTTCGCCCCGGTTTAGCCTCTGGAGCGATGTCCCTCAGCGGAACAGACTTTTAAAAGTCCTGATTTTGTGCGCGGTTGCTCCGCCGCTTGCCGGGAGCCGGCCCCTCCCCCCGGGGTCTATCTTCCCGTCGCTTTGGATTCACTTCTCCGCCGGTCCTACCTTTCAGAAAGTGGTTGTTTTTCTGTTTCCAGAATTGCTGTTCTTCTCTTCGATCTGTCGATGGATTTGCAGGTGTCTGCAATCTTTAGATAAGCTATCTAGCTGATCTCCGTCTAGCTGAAGTAGTCTCAGCCTGCTACTTCTCCGCCATCTTGACTCCTCTCCCATAAGTGTTCTTTAAATGTGAAAGAGGGCAGCCAAAGAGTAAGCCTCAGAGTGGGGGATGCGAGAAAGATTTACTAGCTATTGCTATCCAGATAGGAATGTAGCCTGCTGACAGCTTCTGACCTCCAGAATATAAAGTAATAAATGTGCACTTGTTAAAGCCCCTAAATTTGTGCTAACTCATTACAGCAGGGATAGGTAGCTATTATAAGAGCCTTACAGCATCTAAGAAAAAGCCTGATTATGTTTTACAATTTCTGAATGGGAGCAAGGTTTCCCCATTTCTTGAGGAAAAGCTAACTCTGCTGATGCTAAACTTTTCCTGGCCAAATTGCTGAACTTGAGTCACACAGACACAGGATGGGCCTGCCTTCCTAGCCTAACTGGATGCCTCATGCACCTTACATCCTGATTACAACCTTGTCCGTGAAGACCTTCACCTGTAGCTAAACTAGAGTTTGTATTTTTAACTCCAATCACTTAGACTGCTAACATTTTTTCTGTAAGTAACCTTGCTTATATTATAGTAATGCTGTGGGAATTAGAACCATGATTCAGAAAAGAGTTTTCCATATTTTAGAATCAGAAAGATATAAAGCTACTAAATGTCTAACACTATTTTACCAAAAAAGTATGCTCTGATAAAACTATAAATTGTGTTATGCAGAATTATGAGATTAGGATGTTTCCAGTCAGTTAAATGGAAAAAAACATAAAGAATAATTTTCAAAAATTAGATCATAATTCATAGATCTACTTTCCCTCATGTTTGGAATGTTCAAAGAAAGTTAATTGCATTCTCTTAGATGTTTCATTTGAAATGTTCTTATGTTTTCATTCATTCAGGTGGCTGATTTTAGACAAACATGGGGAAAAAAAATACTAAATCTGAGAATTCAACCAAAAAATATTTTCAGATTTGATATCTTCAGCCCCCGTTTTTATAATCTTACTTGAATTCCTCACTATGCAACAGTATTTTTTTGACTAATTTTTAGCCTTTTTAAAAAAGATAACTTCTTTATTTTTGTATGGGTTTTTTTGTTTTGTTTTGTTTTTGTATGGTTGCCATTGCAAACCCATGTTTTGTATTTATTTCTTTGAAACAAAATCTTACCTCTTTTTGTCCTTTGAACTTAATCCTAGAGGGTTTATTTCTTTGTACCTAAAGAATATAAAGAATTGCATTATTCCATTCTTACTTGGCTTTCAGAGATTTCAAATCAAAACTGCAATTGGTATGTGTCCACCCTTTCTCCAAACTCCCTTTAAAGCTGTGTCTACACAGGAACAGCAACTGAACCAATGGGGCAACAGGATCATTAGCCAAACAAAAATAATACAGAATTTGCCTTTTTTTCTTTTTTCATAGAAACTAAACATGTACCGGACTTTGGAAGGAGAATGCAATTTGTCTCTCAATTTCAGTAAGGAGAAACTTCTAGCAATCTTTTGTTAGCAGACTGTTTTGTTGTTGTTTGTTTGTTTGTTTTAATACTTAAATATATTAAGTTGCTTAAAGTTCTTTTTGTTTAAAAGAGAATATAAGACGACTTTTTATATTTATCCATGTATACAGTGGAATAACAAAAAGCTATAAGTGACTTTTGGTTGATTTAAGAGCTTCTATTTATCCTGCTATCAGTGAAATCAACTGTCCTTCCAGTTTCAGGATTCAGCAGCTGCATGTGGACAATTACATGACCCGGTAGCTATTCTAAACTGCGAGAAGGGGTAGGCCCTAGATAAAGTCACAAAGTTTCAGTTCAACAAAGAATCTTACAGCTGAACCAGATTCAGCTCAGGATCCTGTTACAACAGCTGCAGAGAGGGATAGTTTATGAAGAGCCTTTGCCTTCCCTATTGTTGTCTTCAAAAGAGTAAAATATCCTTAAATATCTTCATGGTTCTTTATGTTCTATAGTATTTCAATGTACTTACCAAGAAGGTTTTAATGTTCCTCTCTGCTTGGTGAAACTTTAGACAGGCTTCTTCCTGACTCTACGCCCCCAACCTCCCTTTCCTTGGGGCATTTACTTTAGAAACTTTGTAACTGTAAATTCTTTCTCTCTCCCTTTGAGATATAAATACATTGTAAAGCTTCTTGCCAGTGTCACAAGGTAAGTGCTATCTTTTAAAAACGTAATCATGAATGAAGGTAAGCTGTATCTCCGTTTCTGTGGGAGGGTAGGAGACTAAAGTCAATAAGCAAACACAGATGCTGAATCAAAAGGAATAATATTTACAAACTCATAAATAACTCTAGGTCCTGGAAGTATCATTGGTGAACTTCTCCCAAACGTCCTCCAGTATTCTTCTAGCTCACTCTAATGCTTAAATACTCTCCTGGGCCTTGTTGCAGCAAAGCTAAATTCAGACTCAGTTATGGCCTTTCTTCCCTAGTGCAGTAGCCTTGAATTTGGTCTTCTTTGCTTGTTTAGTTTTTTTTTTTTTTTTCTTAAAGATTTTATTTCTTTATTGACAGAGATCACAAGTAGGCGGTGGTGGGGGGGAGCAGACTCCCCACTCAGCAGAGAGCCCGATGTGGAGCTTGAGCCCAGGACCCTGAGATCATGACCTGAGCAGAAGGCAGAGGCTTAACCCACTGAGCCACCCAGGCTCCCCACTTGTTTAGTTTTATCCAGCATAGTTTTTGCCCTGATGGTACCTAAAATTTCTGCTTAATATATTCATTTTTTTGCTATTATAATGGTTTTTGTTCATAACATGAGGGACAAACAAAGCTCTTTTAGTTCTAATTCTGATGAGGATATACCACAAAAGAGGCATGAAAATCAAGAAATTTCTTTCATTTTAATAGTGCTTTGAATGCCTAAGAGTGATTTCACTTATTTTCAGACTATTACAAGGTGGCCAGAGAAATAGAAGTCTCCCAAAACCTTTTTATGCACCTCTAGAACTGGGTAAAGCCCCAGATCTGCTAAGCCAAGGCTAGGTTGAACAAAATGGGGATTGAAGGAGTAAGGATAATTAGGAAATCATCATCACTGTGGTTAAGACTGATGGCTTTTTTTTCCCCCCTCCTTTCAGTCTTCACAGATGTTATCCTTGCTCCAGTTCTCTAAAAAAGTATTTTCTGGGACACTGAGGTGGCTCAGATGGTAAAGTGTCTCCCTTTGGTTCAGGTCATGGCATCAGGGTCCTGGGATGGAGTCCTAGCCTATGTCAGGATCCCTGTGGAGAGACTGCTTGTTCTTCTCCCTCTCCCTCTCCCCCTGTGCATGCTTTCTCTCACTCACTCTCTCTCTCTCTAGAATAAATAAAATCTTAAAAATATAAAATTAAAAATCTTTTCCACTTAGATTCCTCAGATTTTATTGCAGTGATCTGTGGAGCTAATTACCAAAATCTTTCTGCTGAAAACACCTTGGCTGAACTATATAAGCAGTTTAAATGTACCTGTGTATTTGTTCTTTCACTTGGCTTCCTTACTAAAGAAGTAGAAAAATAGCATTAAGTATAAGGAAGACACTCTGGGGCAAATAAAAGGAAATTCTAGTCATACTGAAATCATAGGCATGGTCTCAACTATTGTTTTATTTTATTTTAAATGTCACTTGATTCTGAGAAAAAAAAATGTCACTTGATTCTGTTAAAATATTGGGGCTTATTATAAAACAGTGACTTTCCTCATCAAATTATACTAGAAATTTAGAGACATATTTTATAATAGAAAAAAAGGATAATTTTTCACTATCCTCAAGCAGACAGGACAGTCTAAAATAAGGAATATGACTACTGACAATGTCCTTCCACAAATACAAAGGTTGAAATGATTTTCCTTCTCCTCCAACCAATACCCAGCACCACTGTCATATAGAAAATAAACTTGAACAAATGTGACCCTTAAAGAAGAGACAACAAATAGCTATTCATCTCCAATATACATAATTTGAAATTAGAGATTATCTAGTAGAAAAGCCATAGTTGACATTATAGTATAGGGATGAGTCAGTTTCAGAAAATGAATGACATGTTACTGCTTATATTTAATTTAAAAGCAAATTCTTATTTCCATTCATCTTTCTTTAACACTTGCTTGGTCTTGGGGTGTTATGAACACCATGCTCAGTACTAGCTTTTCACTTTCTTAGGGTCAATAGCAGAGCAAGAAATGAGATTTAAAGGCCCATGAGAATATATTCTGAGAGAGACCTTAATCTGTTTTGAGGACTATAACATCTGCTAAATGGGAATTATTTTCTTAAATCAACTCTTATCAACTTAGTAGGTACTTGAGTGATCAGGGCTGAAGACAGCTAAAAGACTTTAAGCAAGCTGTAAATTGCCACATGAGATTGACATTAAAAAAATTTTTTTTAAAGGTACACGGCCTAAGAATTTAATTTGAGCAACCAACACTTTGTAATAACTTTCACATACAAGTCTATCCCTAAATTCATGCTTTGACCTAGATTAACCCTTGTAGCAGTAGCAGTTACCAATATAAATTCGAAGGGAGTAAATTAAATACACAGAAATATTTAGCTTTCACTTTCTGCAGTAAGTAACCAACCACGTTAAATACATGCATCAGTCGATAACATTTGACCTCACTGAGCTATTTCTACTGGCCTAAGAACTGGAAATCCTTAGTCCTAGGCCCAACTCTGCATGTAACTATGCGACCTTGGAAGAGTCATTAATCTCTACAGGTTTTAGTTTCCTTTTTTCTAAAACAAGAGCCCTGATTAGTTGATCATTAGTACCCTTTCAGATTCAGCAGACAAGTGGAATTAGTTTTACTTTCAGACTGAATAAAAGTCTGAAGACATAAAGATTACAACAAATTAAATGTGACAAAAACCTCAATTAATGAGTTATTAATTCATTCTTGCTGTGAACCATAAGCTACATTTTTAATACAGGAATGGAATAAGAACTCTGTATGAGCTTTTAAAAAACAATTTTTGTAATAACTAAAATTTAAATAGTAATGTATTAAGGAAAAACAAACTTCTAACTAGCATTAGAGTTATTCACTCATAGAGTACAAAATTGTCAGACACTGAAATCTCCAGTCTGGATTTCTACATTCATTACAAGGGCAATAAACGAGTTTTAGTTATTATTTTCCCCTTGTTCTCATTGCTAGAGTCAGCCATACTGTCCTACCTAAAAGACCATATTAACTCAAACATGGAACACTCATTGGTAAAGCATGGGAGGTGTGAAGCAAGACAAAAAATTGCACTGGAAAAAGTTAAACATTTTTAAATTTAAATTTAAAAGAGACATTTTTATTTTAGGCTATTGTAATAGGGCAAAGGGCCCAGAACTTTGTCTGAGTTCAACTCCACTAAAATAAAAGCCTAGAGAGATTTTAAGAGCAATAGTGAATGAGGAGATCACAGGCCTTCCTCCTATAACTGCTATTGCTAATGGTAACAGGAGTAAACATCCTCCTATCTTTATGATAGAGAGTGGTTGTACAACTTAGAGCAAGGCACCAACCCTCCCACAAAAAATGGGATATAGACATGCTTTCTTAATGATTGTATTTCAGAGATGACTCTCAGGTCCTTGAGAAAGACATTCTCTGATTATAAACACAAAAAATTTTTTTAAAGATTTACATCTTAAGGGAATAGAGAAATAATGTACAAGGTTTCTAAAGTAAACATTGTGAAGAAAAGGAGGTCAGAGACCTCAAGTTAGGAAAAATCCTGTCTATAAATTAACCAAACCAAGGGGAACATTTAGACCATCTTGGTTAGATGACACTGATTTAGTAGAAAAATTAATAACTTTGGAAACTATCAAACTAGGTAGAGTAGCAGTTTTTTATAACACATAGATATATTTTCAGAGAAAATGCAGTTTGCTTCATGAGTCATCGAAAATTATTTTTAATGCTCATAGCTTTATTTGTATCTCATCTTATATTTTTAATGTATTCATTTTCACTATGTGTGTACTTGTTTGCCATTTTTCTATTTTCTCATAACAACTAAGGAGGGTTAAGTAAATTAGAGAACATTAATCTCATTAGTTTATAGATGAGAGTGCTGGGTTAAAGTGGCATCAGCCACACATTGTAACAGAATGAGACTATAAGCCATGACACATGTGTTGGTGTAAAAGGTTCCCCAGTGTGGCCCAATTGTTTAGTGTGCTGTGTGTGCGATGTATAAGCAAAAGACGCAAATAATATCTACTTCTAATTGATACAAAACAAAATATTTTCCCAGGAAATATGACAACAGTAAACCTAACTAAACAAGTCTTAATTTAACTATTTCTTTTGTGGAAGCAAATATATTTACCTTTTTTTTAAAATATTTTTACTTTTTAAGATGTTTGGTCACTATAAGAAAAATACAGAGCTACAATAATGGTTTCTCTTAAAATATCATCACATGTCCATAACATGATAGGAAAATACTATTACATGTTTGATTGAAAAGAGAAAGGCCATATTCACCCAGCTAATTGGTGACAACCCAGAAGTTATTTCACTTCAGAGATGTTTTGTTTTCTAATCAAAAATACCTATAATCACCAGCAGAGAACTTGATTGCAACATATTTGTAAAAACTGTGAGTTTTCTTTTAAGAAAATGTATTTACTTTGATCAGTTAAATATTTTGAACCACTCAATGACTCTGCTGATAAACCCTTTGTTGTTCTGTTAATGTTCTCAGTTTTTTGGATGGCTGAGCCAAGAAATAATGATGAAGTTATATATGACTAGAGGTAGAAAGGAAAGGCATATGGGAACACCTTCATATTCTACCTCATAACAGGATAATAAATTTTAGACTGCCCTAAAGAGAAATGCTGGTTGTGTTAGAGGGGATCTGTCAGTATAATAGACAGAAGTTCTATAAACTTCCTGGTCTCTGGCAGTTTAACTTGCTCCAGGTTTGAAAATCCCCGACAGCTCCATCTCTCTTTTAAGAGAAATCAAAGTTGTGGAATGTGAACAAACAACTGACAACATAAAATTCATTTTATTTGCACTCAAAATAATATATTTATAGGTAATATAAGTGCTATGAACTTTTGATCTACCAATGATGGCCCTCCCAAACAACAGAAAAATGAAAAGCAAATAGTTTTAGGAAATAAAATTTATTGAAAGGAGAATATTTTTGCAGAAGTTTGTTTTCTTTTACAATGAAGCTTGAGGTGATTTACCTTTTTTTAGAGTGTTTCTGAAATGAAAGCAATACTTTTGAGGTTAAGAAAATAATTATATAAGATTTCTGAATAATATTTAATTTAGCACCAAGGCATCTGTAAACAAGCAAACAAAACATTTTGTGAAAAAGATGTATCCTTGACATTTAAGCCTGTTCTGTTCCCGGATAAACTGAGAAATCAATTTAAAATAAAGTATGGGGGATATAGTGTCATATTTGTAAAATGCGCAGTTTGGATGCACATCTGTATGTCCTTCCAGCATATGAAAAATTTCACAGTTTAGATAACAAAGAAGAGGGTCAATGAACATTGACTTGTTATCTATGAAGCCTGTATCTATGAAGCCTGACCTGATTCCCTGCTGATAAACATGATCCCAAGCAGCAGCGATATTTGGGAAGGGTAGCCTACACACTGTGTTTGTATCAGCTGAAACTGCATATGATTGTTTGTCAATAGGAAAACTAAATGAGATGTAAAGAAACCAACAATTGCATAGTTAATTCAAAGGAAATGAAGAAATCACCTTTATTTCTGAGAGGGTGGGGAGGAGGAGAAGAGAAGGGAAGGGAATGCTTATCTGAATGGTCCAGCTTGCCTTCATTTGTTCTAAAATCACTGATGGCTTGTTCAACATTCGCACCCTTCCATACCTTTGTTTATCTGAACTTTGATACTCTCTTTGATACCTTTGATACTCTCTTTGATACCTTTGTTTATCTGAGGTTTGATACTCTGCACTTATTTTTGGACTTAATTTTAAATTAATTTAACACTTTTACTTCATACCTAATGCTGAACTGTTTCCCTAGTGCTCCAACAGTCTGTACTGGGTTAAGCAATATTCTTCTCTACTGAATATAAAGAAATAAAAAGTACAACCATTTCACTGGTGATATGAAACTCAAACATTAATTGATAGTTATAAGCAAGCCGTAATATCTGGCCAACTAACTTTTATGGTGACATTTAGATTTTATTGTGTCTTTTATCTCCAATATTTTTTCTTTAAAATTAGACAATATAGAAAATTCTAATGTAATTATTACATTTTTATATGAAATTCATTTTTACTTTTATTACATAAAAATACATTTCATATTTACTCAGGAAAGAAATATCATTCTCTCTTCTCATCCCCACAGAAGAGTAGTCCACAAAAACCCTCCAATCATTGTTCATGTGAAAACTTACACTCTATGATAAAAGTCCTCTAGTCAACTGTCAGCAAGTTATGAACTACTTTGAAAAAGCACATATATAACAAGACAGATGTATTGATTTTGTAAATAATAATTGTCACAAAATGTCTCACACATTTTATTCAACTATGACAACCACATTCTTATATATGACTCAGAGAAACTAAATAAAGAGCCTCAAATTATGTTTAAATAGGATCTAAAATTTTCAGTATGTATTTGACAACCTCCTATGTTATTGATTATATTTACAAATTTGGAAAAACTCCACAAAATTACACAAGCATCATGAAATAGCCCTTGGCTTTTTCTCAGAAATTTAAACTTATACTCTTGTTTATTTATCCAAATTTAATTATTTAGTTCTTTTATGTTGCTGCTAATTGCTGTGGGCTACAAGGAGTAAGTAGAATTGGGGTGAGGCAGGGTCAAGATTGCTATAAGTATGTATTAAAAGGAAAGAGGAGAGAAAATAATATATACAACAATTTTATTGGTTAGATCATAAGGAGGAGTTGGCTGGAAGAAGTACACTATGCTGGGGAGCCACTGACAGAGTATGCTTGCTAAAAGGATTCCTTCACAATCTACTTTATAAGCCATGTCAGAACATGGACTTATTTTAAGGGCAATGGAAAACCACTGAGGCATTACGCTAGTGAGATAAATGAGTATATTTTATCTTAAGAATAATCATCCTGGCTGCAGCACAGACAAGAGATCCATAGAAGCAATAAGAAACATGCGGAGGTTTCATTAATTCAGGAGCGACACGATAGTGGCCTGGTACCAGTGGCTGAATGCAGACATATGAAGTTGTTTAAAAAACAAAATAAACAGTATGCAGTGAGAAATTAAAGAATAGCCTGAGCCAACAATTATTTTAACATTTTAGTGTTCACCAAGATTTAGCAGTACAGAAATAGGCTCAGATTTGAAGGAGAAAGATAACCTCAGAAGGGGACCTATTAGATTCCTGTGAGCCCCTTTAATTGTGCATTTTGATACACATTGGAAAAACAAGAAACCTGGAGTGGGAATACAGGTTTTGAAACTAATACTATGTGGCTACTAAAAAAAGAAAAAAAAAAGGAAGGAATGGTCAGAGGAAGTAGATGGAAAAAAGTTGACATTAGTTGTGATGTCTCCTCTTTCATTTCTGAGTTTAACTATTTGAGTCTTCTCCCTTTTTTTCTTCACTAATCTAGCTAAGGAATTTCCATTTTTGTCAGTCTTTAAAAAAAAACAATTCCGTTTTATTGATTTATTTTTCCTATTACCTTTGTATTCTCTCTTTCCTTGATTTCTGCTCCAATCTATAATTTCCTTCTTTTTGCTAACTTTTGGATTCATTTTTTCTTCCTTTTCAAGGTTCCCTAATGTGTAAAAATAGATTATTGATTAGAGATTTTTTTTTGAAGTATTACAGTAATATGTATTTGTCTATTTACTGTTACAAATGAGCTTTTTGCATTAATGTCTAACTAACATCCTTTCGTTTCAACTTCTAGGAACATTAGTGTATGTCTTGTAAGGCAGGCCTGGTCATGATGAACTTCCTTGGCTTTTCTTTGTTCTTTTCTCTCACTTTTCTTTTCCTTTTTCTTTCTTCTTCTTCTTCTTTTTTTTTTTTTTTTAACTTGGAAAGTCTTTATTTCTCCTTAATTTTTCCCCTCTTAAATTGTAGTTATATGCACATAAGATGAAATTTAATATCTTAAGGAATTTTAAGTGCACAATTCAATGACATTAAGTACATATTATTGTGCCACCATCGTCACTAGTCATTTCCAGAACTCTGTTCATCTTGTGAAACTGAACTCTATGTCTGTTAAACAGTAATACCCTGCTCCCCACCTTCCTACAGTTCCAGCCACTCACAATTCAACTTTCTGTCTCTATGATTTTCACTACTCTTACATACCTCGTATAACTGGAATTACAACTATTTGTCTTTTTGTGTCTATTTCACTTGGCATAATGTTTTTAAAGTTCATCCATGTTGTAGCATGTCAGAATTTATTTTCTTTTTAAGGCTGAATAATATTCTATAGTATTTATATATACCATATTTTGCTTCTTCATCTGTCAAGGGATACTTGGATTGCTTAAATGATTTAGCTACTGTGCATAATGCTCCTATGAAGACAAGTGTGCAAATATCTCTTCTGGACCCCGCTTTTTTTTTTTTTAAGATTTTATTTATTTATTTGACAGAGAGAGATCTCAAGTAGGCAGAGAGGCAGGCAGAGAGAGAGGAAGGGAAGCAGGCTCCCTGCTGAGCAGAGAGCCCCATGCGGGACTCGATCCCAGGACCCTGAGATCATGACCTGAGCCGAAGGCAGTGGCTTAACCCACTGAGCCACCCAGGCGCCCATGGACCCTGCTTTTGATTCTTCATCTGTTTCCAGAATGGAATCGCTGAATTATGTAAAAAATCTATTTTTAATTTTTTGATGAATGGCCGTACTGCTTCCACAGTGACAGTACTGTTTTACATTCCCACCAACACTACAAGGATTATAATTTCTCCACATCCTCATCAACATTTGTTATTTTCTGGGTTTTTCTGCATAATAGTCACCCTATGAGATATATGTTATCTCATTGTAGGTTTGATTTGGATTTTCCTAATAATTGGATTATACATTCTCTTTACTTTTGTAGATGTTTGACATTTTCCATAATAAAATGTGAAATAAAGTTCACTGTATTCTGTATAAAAGTAATCATTCTAAAATATTATGCAGAATATTGTCTCAAAGCTTCCTCACTAAAATGAACTACTTGTTTATTTTCTCCAATGTAATTATTAAAGATGGAATTATGTTAATTTGTAATTACCTGGTGCTTATATTTATTGTACATTTTTATTTCTTGTTTATGATTTTTCTCTTAATGCCAATAGTCTTTGATTCTGTTTTCTTTTTTGTTTCTGCTTTACTCCAAGTTCTGTTGAAAAAAAGTGAATAATATTTCTAGGAAATATTTACTGAGTGCTAACTTTTAAAAGATTCAATCAAAGAAATTAATTCAAAATTAGCTCAGAGCAATAGAGCCATTCTATGGGTTGAACTTTATTGCTATCTATACTCTACAGGTGAAGAAATAGAGGTTCAGTATGATTGTGTAATTGACCAAAGGTCAAACAGCTAAAAAAGGAGCCAAAGACTTAATTTTTTTCTAACTATAATCAGAAATCTTCACCATTCTATGACTGCTTGCTTTCTTGCTTGCTTGCTTTCTGTAGGCTTCATGCCCAGCATGGAGCCCAGTGTGGGGCTTGAACTCATGACTCTGAGATCAAGACCTGAGCTGAGATCAAGAGTGAGTTGCTTAACTTACTGAGCCCACCCAGGCACCTCTCTGCTTCTTTATTTAACATGCACATTTGTTCCATTTTCTCCATGCCCATTTTAATATCCCAGTTTAAGACCTAGTTCTTATCCATGTAAAGAAAGTTTCTTTCTCCCATTTAATGCCTTTAATTATTCTCTCTTCTTTGTCTGCTTTTGTACTGGTTACAAAGTGTGAAATCAAAGTTCAAATGCAACCTCCTTCATAAAAGTATGTAGTGTAGTGTTTAATATAATTGATTGTGTAATCATTATCTAGATCTGAATATTGAATGTGTCATTCATTGGCCATATACTCTTGGATAAAGTACTAAATATGTCTGTTTTAATTTTTATCATCTGCATAATAGGACAGTAAAATCCAAATTACATTGTTTTTCTGAAGGGTAAATTAGATGCATTTGACAATGTTTTCAGTCCAGCGTTTACACAAAAATAATTATTAAGAATAGAAATCCTTTACAAGAAGACTTCGAAATATAATTAATCATCATGGGGGAAAAAAAAATGTTGTCCTAGTCTCATACTCCTCTAAGCTTCTGTGGTAGGTAAGCTTCTAAGAAGTGCCCAAATGATCTTCACCTTTTATTATCAACAACCTTATGTAGTCCCTTCCCTTGTGTAACTTGCTTTTAAACAATAGGCTATGGCAACACTAAGGGGATAAAACTACCATGATTAAGTTATAAGATATAGTTACTTTCACCTTGCAAGTAATCTCCCCCCTCTATTTCACATTGGCTTTGATGAAGCAAGCTACCATGTTACAGGGCTCTGCATGGCAATCAATCAGAACTGTCTTCAGCCAACAGCCAATGAGAGAGAGAGTGAGGCCATCAATCCAAGATCTATCTAGGAACTGAATCCTGCCAGATCCCAAGTAAGGAAGATTAGAATATCATTCCTCAGCCCCCTAGATGACTTCTTGGCCAAAGCTTATGAGAGACTGTGAAACAGAGTGGCAAGCTAAACTGTGCCCAAATTTCTGACACAGAATCTGTAAGATAATAAATGTGTGTTGTTTTAAGTGATATTTTAGGGTAATTTACTGTGCTGCAGTAAATAACTAAACAATGTCTTTAAGTTTTTGGTCTTGTGTTAATTAGTACCAGTTGGCATACAGTATTTTGTCTACCATACAAATCTGTTAATAATTAAAGTACATAATCTAGGTGAACATTTCATATTTGTTCTATTAATGCTGGTTTGGTGGATATTTTGATGAATGTATGAATGGTTGTTATAACACTGGCTTATTCTATTTTCACCCAAAGCACCTAAACTACCCCCAGATACATCACACAGCTCAATTTCCAGAACATTTTCCATTAGCATGATGCTTCACAAAACATCTGTTATGGAGGTATGCCATGAAAAATGTTTTCTATTTACATTGGTTGAATGCACAGTGAACAAGATGCAGTGATCCAGATGGCATGCGACTTAACTTGAATCAATATACAACTTCTTTCTTAGTGTGTCTTAAATATTTTTGTTCAATAGTAATTAAGTCCTGCTACTATTGCACAAAATCTACCATACACATAGGGATTTGGTACATTAAATCTCAATTGTTATAGCATTGCTCAAGGAAAGAAAATCGCAAGCTCAGATATCCAAAGTGTGCTTGATAAGCATAAATAATTTTCAATAAAATAATTTTTGATAAAGCAATTGCACACGTAATTTGAACCTCAGTTTAAAATTTTGACATTCTTCATCAGGTTCTATATTTTTTTAATATTTTATTTATTTATTTGACACAGAGAGAGAGAGATCACATACAAAGAAGGGGAGCAGCAGAGGAAGAGAGATAAGCAGGTTCTCTGCTGAGAAGGGAGCCCAATATGGGGCTCAAACCAGGACCCTGGATCATGACTCAAGCCAAAGGCAGATGCTCAACCGACTGAGCCTCCCAGGTGCCCTTGATTCTGTGCCTTGATGGAAATTATGTCCAACAATAGCTATAGCAGTTAGCATGTAATAGGAACTCAGTATGTAGCTGTTGAATTCAACCAAAATGATCATCTTCTTTCATAGATTCTTTTTTGAATATAATTTCCTCATGACAGAATAAGCTACTGTACTGAAGTATTATTAAGCACATTATTATCAAATATTATTGTTATATCAAGTATATGAAGTATTATCAAGCACATTGTCTTAATAGGATATAAGAGAAATTTTGATTTCAACAAAGGTTTTGGATCACTGCTTCAATCTCGTTACTAGATATTGGTCTAGTCAGGTTGTCAATTTCTTCCTGATTTAGTTTTGGATGGTTATAGGTTTCCAGGAATAGGTTTCCATTTCTTCTAGGTTGCTTAACTTACTGACATAACTGTTGACAATAACTTCTGATCATTATTTCTATTTCTTTGGTGTTAGTAGTGATCTCTTCTCTTTCACTCATAATTTTGTTAATTTGAGTCCTCTCTCTTTTCTTTTGGATAATTTTGGTCAGTGGTTTATTGATCTTATTAATTCTTTCAAAGACCAAGCTTCTTGTTTCATTGATGTGTTCTAGTATCTCTAGTTTCTAACTTATTGATCTCTGCTCTAATCTTAATTATTTCCCTTCTTGTGTTTGGGGTTGGCTTAATTTGTTGATTTTCCAGTTTTTTGGGTTTTTTTTTTGTTGTTGTTAAGATTTTATTTATTTGACAGACAGTGATCACAAGTAGTCAGAAAAGCTGGTGGTGGGGGTGGTAAGCAGGCTCCTCACTGAGCAGAGAGCCTGATACAGGGCTTGATCCCAGTACCGTGGGATCATGACTCAGGACCCTGGGATCATGACCTGAGCCAAAGGCAGAGGCTCTAACCCAGTGAGCCACCCAGGTGCCCCGATTTTCCAGTTCTTTAAGGTGTAGAGAGAGCTGGTGTATTCTGGATTTTTCAATTTTTTTTAAGTGAGTCTTGGATGGCTATGTATTCCTCCTTTAGGACCACCTTTGCCATATCCCATAGGTTTTATACCCATGTGTCTCCATTCTCATTGGTTTCCATGAATTAAGTCCTTCTTTGATTTCCTGGTTGATCCGAACATTCTTAAGCAGGGTGATCTTTAGCTTTCAAGTGTTTGAATTCCTTCCATACTTTTTCCTTCTGAGTTCCTTCTGAGCAATCGGAAGTTACCACCTTCTCCTGGTGAGGCTGTGAGGTGATACCACGCCCGTGTGTGGAGAGAAAGCCAGGTGAATGATGTGGGCCTGATTTTAAATTTACATATTTATTTTTATAAGTAAATTATAAGTAAAAATATGTTTTTAGTTATATTTGGTTACACTGGTAGAAACTTTGGGCGAAGGTTGTTAGGCTTTAACAGTCACCATGCATGACTTTCTTCCTTCCAGTAACTTCAGATTGAGGTTTATTCCAAATTCTTTATGGGACTTCATAGACTAAAAAGGAATCTACCCTTAAACTACCTTTTCAAACAAATAATTATATTAACATCAAATTCATGAAAATTTTGTTCCTCACTTAAGTAGGACTAGCCTCATGCCAGACACCTAGCATACTTTAATATGTGTCACTATTTAAATGTGTATTATCCCTTGAATCCCTAATATTGAAGTTATCATTTTTAGGAGTTTTTTTTTCTTATTTTTCTTTTTATACTATTTGCCAATCATATATAGAAAAATACTGTTCTTTGCAAACATGACCATTTGGGCTCTCCATGGGAAAATTATCTTTCTGGCTGAATTCTTTTCTTTTTCATTTGAACTTTATGGAATGTTTGGATACAGCTCTGAAAGACTTGGAGATGCCTCATAGAGAAGAAAGTTATATGTCAGGATGCAGTATAGGAAATTGGTTCCTAGTACTGTAAGAGACTAAATTTTACCAATATATACCTGTACCAAATGAAATAAAGCTTCATAACTCAAAACCTAATAAGTTTGCATTTCGTTTCATTCGCTATTAGAGGCAAATTGCATTATTGTAATTTTCACAGGTGAAACAGTCTGGGTGAACTTGTGAAAAGGAGCAGCAAAAAGTATATATGAATACTACCTGATCCAATTTCCTAGAAACCATAGTAAATGTTCTATTTAAGACTGGATATGACTAAACTTTATTAGACTTGAACTGTATTCTGGGTAATTGTCCAGTAATAACCTTTGCTAAATTATACGAAGTCTTTACTTTCCTTAACAGAGAACACAGACTCCCCAACCTCTAATATTATCATCATTCAAGATAATGAGCAACACAAACCATTCTATTACCAATCTAAAAGCAATAAATGTCAGAGTAAAGAAGTATGCAATATTCTGGCCTGAAAGAACAAAGGACAGAAGTAATGATAATACCTCTTTATATTTGCAGTCTATTATATCATGCATAACAAATGACGCCGTAATTGTAGACAGTGTTATTTTAACAGGTTATAAGGAAAAGGTAGTGGGGGAAGTGAGAGAATGTTTTGACTATTGCTGTGAAAAATGCTTCCAGCTTCTTAATTTAAATAGCTAGCAAGAGGTGGATATCATTTTTAGAGTGCATTTGATTTTAGTTCATCTTGGAGTCATATAAGCTGAAGATTTCAGTGTTTGATTAACCATCCAATTCACTGCACTAGTGACTTTAAGGTAGTTAGAACATAAGACCTAATACAATATATTTCTTTCCAACTAAATGATCATCAGAATGAATAGGGTGCAGATAAATAGTTTCTTAACTGGTTATTTCAGTCTAGTGGGAACCAATGTTGGAAAGGCAAATGTGAGTAAAGGAAACAAAACACTGTTTCTCAGTGAATATTGAAAAATAAAAATGATGTCCCATCCTATAGAATTAGAGCTCATGTGTGTCTGTCCAAGTGAGAGCCTAAGGTTTTAAGACTGTGCCAAGGAAGGCCATTGGGGCCACACATGAGGAAATCTTGGCTCAAGTTCTGTTTCCCCTAGCTAACATATAAAACTATTTTTTAAATATGCTTTTCAAGTGGAAAAGGACTTGAAGATCCTGTAGTCCACATAAATTACATAAAATACAAGGGTAGCCAGGAAATTCTAATTTATGTGAAAGTTTTTCACACAAGTTTTGGTCTTAAACCTATCGCCTCAAATTTATCTAGAGATATGGTGTGATATATAGATTCTTTGTAGGATATCTCCCCTTCTTAAGGCTTTGGTGGCATTCCATACTGATAACTATCAGCCTCTGTCTTCTTTAAGTTCTTACCCTCCCTTGCACCACTGAAAATTGGGACAATATAATCCTTCAAGTTCAGGATCATAAGAAATTGTTGAAATTCTTTTTGGTGGACAAACATAATTACCGTTATAATCTGTGTCCATAATGAACAGGATCCACAAACTGTTTTTGATAGAAATAAAATAGAACATTTTTCCACTTTGAAATATGTACAAGTGGTCATAATTTACAAAGAGTGATTAAGTTCAGTTTGTAAATAAAATCACTGATTGCAACTGGAAAACTTACTAAGAGAAAGGAAACATTTTGCTTTATAATAATTGCATTAGCTCCAACCTCTGGGTATTAAATTCTCTTAGGTACCTTCTGCAGCAGGATTAGTACACAACTTTGTAAATGTTCTATGTTGTCATTTAGCAATCTCTGCCAGCCTTGCTCGAAGTGCATTCCTATACTGGTTGATAAGAGATATTTTTGCACGTGTTTGTGTATTAATCTCATCTTGTGCAGAAGTAGTGCTTTCTTTTAAAAAGTCATGAATGAATAATATGTCATAATAGCATTAGTATATAAATGAATAATATTCTAAGGAATATGATGATTTCAGTCTCGATTTGGATGTTATGTGGGGAATATTTTCCTTCAGTGAACTTCTTTTGGTTAATGAGATAATTTATATCTTTTCTCTCTTAGAAGGACCAGAATGATATGTGTATATCAGAAGCTTATACATTCAAAGATTTGTGAAAATAATATTTTATAATTCTTATTTCAGCCAATATTTAATATAATTTCTTTATAAATAGCATATTTTAAGGGTATTTGAGGAGGCTATAATTATATGCTGACCGGATTTGTTACAAAATTCAGTATCTTTGCTTTTCCTCTCTTTTACTCCTTTTAAAAAAATGTTTACTTTGAACAATCTGGAAGAAGATTTTTGGTAGTATTCATCTCTGGCAAGAGCAGCTTGAATTTAAGCTGATGATGTTTACCTTCTATGCTGTCAGACTCTTATTTAGTCATGTATGGGGTCCCTTTCAATGAACTGTCTTTTGAGAGCAACCTGAGAAACTGCTTATGATTGATGATTAAAATATTGCATAACATTTTTATTAAATTTGTTAAATAACTAAGCACAAAATATTCCAAAGTATAAAGTTTTATAACCCCGTCTTCTCAGAAAACCATCTTTGAGGTAGAATATTTCACCATTAAATCAAAGTCTGCAACCTATTTTGGGTTTTGCATAGGTCGATCCCTTTTTGGGGCCCTAAAATTACTCTAGGTATAATATGGCCTATTCAGAGCACAGTTTGTCTTTTACTGGATAGTTCTCATTTGACTCTAAGTTGAATAATGGAAAGAATCTCCATCTTTTACATAATGTACCTGTACTTGAAATTCAACAGATAATTTGTATGTATTTCTCCAGATGACAAAAATCTTAGTCCTCCCAGATTAATGGGGCTGGCAAAGTAGTAAATTCAATATCAAACAAAATATTTTTTATTTTATCAAAACCAAATTTAATTCAATTCTTAGGTTGTAAAGCTGGATCTGAAATAATTAAGAAAATGAAGCATTACAGACACACTGGACTAAGCCAAAAATATCTGACCCAACACTTCTTTATAATAAAACCATTAATTTGTAATTTCTCTAATCAAAAAGGGCCATGTTCTCTATATTCAGGTAAAATTATCGATGATTACTACAACGTACAAAATAAATTCTTGACAGCAAAATTTAATCCAGTGCATTTAGTTAAAATTAACAACCCATAATGATGTACTCATTACTTAGAAGGAAGGAGCCAAGATTATACATCCAGACTTTAGTAACAATAGTCAAAATAAGAGGGGAATAGGTTTGGTAATAAAACAATTCATTGATGACGCTACTTTAACTAACTTTAAATTCACTTTAAATGTTTCCAAAAAAAAATAGAGTATATTGCTGCATTCTTTCCTACTTGAAGCTACCAATTAATATGGTGCTTGCACTTTGAATTGCATTTGAATTCCAACTTCAAAAAACATTAAAGCTTAAGGCAATTTAAAATATATCCTAACATTATCTTATAAACTCTGTCTCTGTCTGGTACTTATTACTGTCCTATTTGGCTCCAGATTTTGTTACAAAACTAGAAAATAAATTACACTGAAATAGTTGGATTCATTCTTTAATTTTCACAGCATATTCAAAATTGCATTTGCTGCAGGCTATTAATTTTTTTTAAAAATAAACACCATCTTCCATTTAATCTCTCAAAACCATAATGCATATTTTGAAAATATGAGTAATTTGCTGTTAAAAACTAATGTGTATTATTTCTACACCAAAAATTTGCTGTAATTTATGGAATGTGAACATGTACATAAGGTAAGGGTTCCAACATGGAAACACAGGAATGATTTTCCCTGTTTTACAGATGAAGAAATTGAAGCTTAGAGATATTTTTAAAAAAATTGTTGGAAGTCAGACACTTGAAGTAAAACCCAGATTTGTCTGAAGTCAATATCTCTTTAAAACATGATACCACAGTGCCTCAAACCATTCTATCTACAATTTTGTTCACTGTCCTGAAAGTGTGAGTCACCAAACCTGAAGAGAGAACAAGCTCAGGGACCAAAAACCTAAGGGAGAGATGTCCTAACAAATTACCTCAGGTGGATATCAATTTGGTTTTACAATGGAATATGAGAATCTGCTAAGAGAAAAAGAAATATGCTTCTTATTCCCCCTCTTCGTGTTTGGTAGAAGATGGATCCAGAATGGTCTTTGTGGAAGTTGAAAGACCTTCCCATGCAAAAATGATCTCTTCAGCAAAAATGATTATTTTTAAAACATTAAGAATACCTACTTGTCTAAAAAAAATAATATGTAGGTTTCTTCTGAATATTATGCAGGGGAGTGCTGACATCGGCCTAACAGACATTATTTCAAAATTCGCAGGCTGAAGGATCTCGATTCAAAAGTAAAATTCCATGTAGGAAGACCAATATGTTCAACCAATTAAAGCAGAATTTGGTTTGAATGGTGGGAAGAAGGGATGCTGGAGCTTCCATTCACATGTCTCTCCAATGATTTGGAGATAGGGGTGTCTCTACCAAATTAGTGCTTCACATCAGAATAGTTTAAGAATCCTTGATCGATGGTATATATACACAATGGAATACTATGCAGCCATCAAAAGAAATGAAATCTTGCCATTTGCGACAACATGGATGGAACTAGAGCGTATCATGCTTAGTGAAATAAGTCAAGCAGAGAAAGACAACTATCATATGATCTCCCTGATATGAGGAAGTGGAGATGCAACATGGGGGCTTAAGTGGGTAGGAGAAGAATCAATGAAACAAGATGGGATTGGGAAGGAGACAAACCATAAGTGACTCTTAATCTCACAAAAGAAACTGAGGGTTGCTGGGGGGAGGGGGTTTGGGAGAAGGGGGTGGGATTATGGACATTGGGGAGGGTATGTGCTTTGGTGAGTGCTGTGACGTGTGTAAACCTGGTGATTCACAGACCTGTACCCCTGGGGATAAAAATATATGTTTATAAAAAATAAAAAATTAAAGAAGTCTTAGTAAAAAAAAAAAAAATCCTTGATCGAGATTTTCAAAATGTAAATTTATAATATCTTAAGTGTATGTCAGTTACATTTTAATTTTCTCTATTGGGAAAAATGAAACATGACTAAGACATCTAAGCAAAACTCCTGTGTTCCATTAAAAACAGTGCAGGCCAACTCTTTAGCAGGCAGATTATATTCAATAAGTAGTGGGTAGATTGTGGTCAATAGTTCCAACAAGGTGAAACCTGGTTAGAGTCTCAAGACTGGGAGAAGAAAGGACTATGAAAGGAAGATTTAGGAAAAAAGACATATCTCTGGGACCAGGATGAGGGATTCTACATGAAAATAAGAAACCCCAAAACAGGAATAACCCAGTCAGTGGATTTTTTCTAATGCCTTTATGTTTCTTTCCTTCACAATATGTCATTATTCAGTTTCCTTACAGTTACCATGTAACCTTTCTTTCTTCTTTAATGTAGTCTGTTCAATTGGTTTATTTGGTATCTACAGGAGAAAAACTTGGATAATTATGTAGTTTGCTGTGGCTGCTGTAACAAATCACTATAAACTTTTGTTTATAAACCTCCCACCCCCGCCACTTCAAACCCCTAGTATCCTAAACTCTAACATTACTTTCTGTCAATTAGTGTATTTAGGTACACAAACAGTTAAATGATATCGTTTGAGAGTATGGCTACTTGACCAAAAAAAAGGGAATAGCAGAGAAGGCATAGATTAAGTCAAGGTGTCTGCACAGTTTGTTGAAACTAGTTCAAGAAATAGTCTGATAATATTTGGTTCAGAGACCACAGTATGATGAAAAAGCTTTAGTAAGTAGGAATTTTAAGACCATGTTACCTCTTAATTTACATGTATAAACATTATAATTTAAATTACATACACATATGCTTATAAATGAGTATGTGTGTGTTTATCATTAATTTATTATAACTGTCATTACTGAACAAGTTTAAGCTGAAGCAACAACTTTTAGAAAAAAATGGAGTCCATTTCCATTTCCTCACATTCTGACTTATCTCAAGAATTGATCTATTTTTAGAAACTATATTCATTTGTCTGTGTTTTTTATTCTTTCCCAAATTGGCAAGGATGTCAAGACAACAGCTTTGTGGTATTCTGTGCCTGAGAATTCTCTCTGGCAGTCAGCCACCCTGGGAATGTGATTGGCATGTGCCGGCTAACCTCCCATCATAATTTCCCTTCTTCCTGATTCTGCCAACCATTGACTGTGAACAGCCATTCCAATAGTAAAGAAAGAGAAGCAGAAAAGAAACAAAAAGATTTCATTTATTGACTTATCATTCTTGTTGATAAAAGTGTTTTTGGTAAAGTACACTAGAATTTATGATTAATCTTTTGTAATCTTAACTAGCACATTGGTTATGTGTATCATCTGTTAAGTGGGGCATCAATACAAATTCAATAAATAAAATACAAAAGGTGTTAGAAATATCTTCTTTTTTCTCTTATGTCAGAAACCACCAATTCAATAGTTTAATTTTTTTTAATTTAACTTTGAAAGAATATTTGTGCATGTAGTCATAGAAAAAAAGAGAAAAAAAAACTTTTTCTAGCAATGTTGACTTTAAACATTCTACAGTGGCTTAGATTCTCCTTAACTTGTTAATTTATTAATAACTAATTAGCTAATCCTTAACTATTTCACTTAATGAGATCTGAAATCTTTGAGACATTATAATCAGAGCATATTTTGTTCGATGGAAATTTGGGAGCTGCCACCTTTTCAGACTAATTTAGGGAAACAAGTCTATTGCTCTAAGTTACATTCTTGGTTCTTTTTTCTTTGTTATCTCTTCCTAAAGTTTAATTTGTACTTATACATTTCTATGACACAGCAAGGTCAATAAATGGAGGAGGGAATATAGTTAATGATGATATTTTCTTGGCCTACATAAAGTCAACCACCTTCTTTTATGGATGTTTTTTCATTGTATTAACTCATTCCTCTTGTAGGGAGTCAACATAATCAATAAGTATATATAAGCTGGAATTACATTCTTCTGTTCTATGTTTACATTCCTCCCAGATGGCTATGTGCAGCTCCATAAGCTTGTAACACATTTTTAAATAACCTCTTAATCATTTTCTATGGCCACCACATATAAACCAATGTAATTCAATTGGGGATTTTTCTTTTTTCCCATACCATTCACTACATAGGCTGAAATTTCCATTTTTTGATTTGCAAATTATCACAAGGGTTATTTTTTTAAATATTTTATTTATTTGAGAGAGAGAGAGAGCAAACATGAGTGGGGGGAAGGTCAGAGGGAGAAGCAGAGCCCAGAGCCTGATGTGGGACTTGATCCTGGGACTCTGGGATCATGACCTGAGCTGAAGGCAGTTGCTTAACCAACTAAGCCATCCAGGCACCCCACCATAAGGTATTATCTCTTATCTATAATGGGAAATACATGTGGGCATATTATTTTAAAGGAAATAAAAGTTTTAAATGATATGGCTGAAATTATTTTGACACATTGGGATGGTGTTGGTGAACATTTCACAGAATTTAAATCATAGTAGACACCAGAAGAAGAAAATGTAGACAGGATAATATTTAGGTAATGAAAAATAATGTACTGAGAAAATGGAAAAAACTTTAGATTATAAACATTAACCAAGGCAGTTCATCACACTTAAGTGATAAATCTATGAATCCATAGACATCCATAAGATTTAAAAAAATGAAAAATAGCTTACTTAGCAATGTAACCTTCAAAAATATGTGAAGTACAGTGTCATATAAATAAATATAAACACACTTAGAATGAAGTAACTTCTAATTTTGATTTATGCTTATACACATTAAGTATTTAATCTAAATTTAAATCAAATCAAAATATGAATGAAATAATATGCTATGTTTAATGTTTAAAAGTGTTTTATCATTTGCCATTATTAATCTATTATCTCTCAATTCCAAATCTGTTCTACTGTATTTTGCTTTCTCATACTGAGGGTAAGAACTCTACAAATACCAATTCTTTGCCAGTTGGCCTTTTATTATATTCTGCCAATAAGAAGTACTAAAGACATATTGCAAACAGAGGCAACAAAGAAGAAACTTCTGTACTTCTGTTTGCTTATTGCAACTTTACCACATTTCAGCAATTCCCCACAGCTTCTTGGAACTTTTTGGCACACTCAACCAGTCTCCTTGGGCTCATGAAATACCACAATGTTTAGGTCATAGATAGCTAATCACCTCCAGCACCTTTGTTCCTTGGACCTAAGAGTGGAAGCTGTTTTCTGAAGTTAACAATTTTGCATATAATAAAACCCAGATAATAAGAGCCTTGTTACTCTTTCACTTCTACATACTTGTGTAGAAGTATTCCTGTATTAAATTCCCTCTATTCAGGTATCTAGTGTGATTTTTGTTCTCTAGACTAGACACTAAGAATCATGCCTTTTAAAAAAGATTTAATTAATTAATTAATTTTTATTTATTTGACAGAGAGAGATACAGTGAGAGAGGGAATACAGCAAGGCGAGTGGGAAAGGGAGAAGCAGGTGTCCTGCTGAGCAGGGAGTCCAAGGCAGACCTGGGATCATGACCTGAGCCAGAGGCAGACATTTAATGACTGAGCCACCCAGGTGCCCCCAAAATCAGGTTTTTATGATCTGACATCCCTATCTTCTTTATGCTTGTCTTTCTTTTCTTCTTTCTTTCCTTCTTTCACACAAGATAATCAGAATTTAATTAAACACAATCATTGGTTCTTTATATACTATTACCATTGTCCATTTGTACTCTATTTTCATTTAGCTGATTTTTTAATTTAATTATTTTTGACAATGTAATTAGTACCAAATTAAAAGTAGTATAGTGCAGTAGGAACATGCTGGTATTTTCAACAATGGTAGCAGGTCAGCTGGATATGCACGTGAGGAAAACTATATCTTGATTTCTACCTCATACCATACACAATCACAGATACAAGTCTAAAGTGAAAGGAAATATTGCAAAGAAATATAGTAAATAACTGAGTTTGGAAGTTAAAAATATTTCTTCAACAAGAAAGAAAGATTAATAACTACAAAAGAAAATTTTGCATGTCACAAATTAGACCTCAACTGTTAACAAAAGGTTAGAATCATTCCCTGCATATTTTCAAACCACAATGCTCTGAAGCTAGAAGTCAATCACAAGAGGAAAGTTGCAGAGAACTCAAATACATGGAGGCTAAAGAGCATCTTACTAAAGAATGAATGTGTCAACCAGGAAATTAAAGAAGAATTAAAAAAATTAATGGAAACAAATGAAAACAAAAATTCAACTGTTCAAAATCTTTGGGATGCAGCAAAGGCAGTCCTAAGAGGAAAATATATAACAATACAACCCTATCTCAAGAAACAAGAAAGGTCTCAAATTCACAACCTAACCCTACACCTAAAAAAAGCAAAAAAGCCTAAACCTAGCAGGATAAGAGAAATAATAAAGATCAGAAGAGAAATCAATGAAATAGAAACCAAAGAACAATAGAACAGATCAATGAAACCAGGATCTGGTTCTTTGAAAGAATTAATAAGATTGATAAACCCCTGAACAGACTTATCAAAAATAAAGAGAAAGGACCCAAATTAATAAAATCATGAATGGAAGAGGAGAGATCACAACCAACACCAAAGAAATACAAACAATTATAAGAACATATTACAAGAACTATACACCAGCAAATTAGACAATCTGGAAGAAATGGATTCATTCCTAGAGACCTATAAACTACCAAAACTGATCCAGGAAGAAATGGAAAACCTGAACAGACCCATAACCAGTAAGGAAATTGAAGCAGCCATCAAAAATCCCCCAAAAATACAAGAGCCCAGGGCCAGATGGCTTCCCAGAGGAATTCTACCAAACATTTAAAGAAGAATTAATACCTATTCTCCTGTATTTGTTCCAAAAACTAGAAATGGAAGGAAAACTTCTGAACTCATTTTATGAGGCCAGTATTACCTTGATCCCAAAACCAGATAAAGACCCCATCAAAAAGGAGAATTATAGACCAATATCCCTGATGAACACTGATGTAAAAATTCTCACCAAAATACTAGCAAATAGGATCCAGCAGTACATTAAAAGGATTATTCAACACAACCAAGTAGGATTTATTCCTGTGCTGCAAGGTTGGTTCAACATTCACAAGTCAGTCAATGTGATACAAAGACACTAATAAAAGAAAGAACAAGAACCAAGTGAGGGAGAAAAAGCATTTGATAGCATCCTTTCTTGATCGAAACTCTTCACAGTATAGGGATAGGGGCTAGAGGGTACTTAACCTCAATATTACAAAAGTCATCTATGAAAAAGAGCAAATATCGTTCTCAAGGGGAAAACCTGAGAGCTTCTACCCTAAGGTCAGGAACATGGCAGGAATGTCCACTATCTCCACTGCTATTCACCATAGGGCTAGGAGTCCTAGCCTCAGCAATCAGACAACAAAAAGAAGTAAAAGTCATCCGAATTGGAAAAGAAGTCAACCTCTCACTCTTTGCAGATGATATGATACTTCATATGCAAAACTCAAACAACTCTACCCAAAACTTCTAGAACTTATACAGGAATTCAGTAAATTGTCAGGATATAAAATCAATGACAGAAATCAGTTGCATTTCTATACACCAAGACAGACGAAAGAGAAATTAAGGAGTCAAACCCATTTACAATTGCACCCATAACCATAAGATACCTAGGAATAACCCTAATCAAAAAGGCAAAGAATCTGTACTCAGAAAACTATAGAATACTCATAAAAGAAAATGAGGAAGACACAAATAAATGGGAAAATGTCCCACACTCATGGATTAGAAGAACAAATACTGTGAAAATGTCTATGCTATTTGGAAGAATCTACACATTTAATGCAATCCTTATTAAAATATCATTAACTTTTTTCAAGGGAATGGAACAAATAATCCTAAAATTTGTATGGAACCAGAAAAGACCCTGAATAGTCAGAGGAATGTTGAAAAAGAAAACCAAAGCTGTTAGCATCACAACTCTGGACTTCAAGCTCTATTACAAAGATGTAATCATCAAGATAGTATGGTACTGGCACAAAAAAAGACACATAGATTAATGGAACAGAATAGAAAGCCCAGAAATGGCTCTGGGCTGTCATTTCCTGACATTAACATGTCATTAACATTACATTAACATGTTAATGTCAGGAAATGACAGATGTTGGACCCTCAACTCTATGGTCAACTAATCTTCAACAAAGCAGGAAAGAATGTCCAATGGAAAAAAGACAGTCTCTTTAACAAATGGTGTTGGGGATACTGTACAGCCACATGCAGAAGAATGAAACTGGACTATTTCCATACACCACACACAAAAATAGACTCAAAATAGATGAAAGACCTCAATGTGAGACAGGAATCCATCAAAATCTTTGAGAAGGCAGCAACCCCTTCAACCTCAAGTTGCAGCAGCTTCTTTCTAGAAACATTGTCAGAGGCAATGGGAAGCATGGGCAAAAATGAACTATTGGAACTTCATCAAGATCAAAAACTTTTGCACCACAAAGGAAGCAGTCAACAAACCCAAAAGACAACTGACAAAATGGGAGAGGATATTTGCAAATGACATATCAGATAAAGGGCTAGTATCCAAAATCTACAAAGAACTTATCAAGCTCAATACCCAAATCCAATACCCAATCCAATAAGCAATCCAGTCAAGAAATGGGAAGAAAACATGAATAGACATTTCTGCAAAAAAGACATCCAAATGACCAACAGATACATGAAGAAGTGCTCAACATCACTCACCATCAGGGAATTATACATCAAAACCTTAATGAGGTACTACCTCACACCACTCAGAATAACTAAAATTAACATGTCAAGGAATGACAGATGTTGGCAAGGATGGGGAGAAAGGGGAACCCTACTACACTGTTGGTGGGAATGCAAGCTGGTGAAGTCTCTTTGGAAAACAGTATGGGGGGTCCTCGAAAAGTTGAAAATAGAACTGCCCTGTAACCCAGCAATTGAACTACATGTATTTGTCCCAAAGATACAAATGTAGTGATCTGAAGGGACACATGCACCCCAATGTTTATAGCAGCAATGTCCACAATAGCCAAACTATGGAAAGAACCATTCATCTGTTGATGAATGGAATATTATGACAAATGGAATATTATGCAACCATCAAAAATTGAAATCTTGGGGCGCCTGGGTGGCTCAGTGGGTTAAGCCGCTGCCTTCGGCTCAGGTCATGATCTCAGGGTCCTGGGATCGAGTCCCGCATCGGGCTCTCTGCTCAGCAGGGAGCCTGCTTCTCTCTCTCTCTCTCTCTCTCTGGCTGCCTCTCTGTCTACTTGTGATTTCTCTCTGTCAAATTAATAAATAAAATCTTTAAAAAAAAAAATTGAAATCTTGCCATTTTCAATGATGTGGATGGAACTAGAGGGTATTATGCCAGGCAAAATAAGTCAATCAGAGAAAGACAATTATCATATGATTTCACTGATGTGAGGAATTTGAGAAACAAGACGCGGATCATAGAGGAAGGGAAAGAAAAATGAAACAAGACAAAACCAAGGAGGGAGATAAACCATAAGAGACTCTTAACTTCAGGAAACAAACTGAGAGTTGCTGGAGTGGAGGACTGGTTCAGACAGAATGATGGGGTGGTTGGGTAATGGACAGTGAGCAGGGTATTTGTTATGGTGAGCACTGTGGACTGTCTAAGACTGATGAATCAAAGACCCATACCCCTGAAACAAATAACACATTATATGTTACTTAAAAAAAGAAAATAAAAGAAATTTTGCAAATTGGTCTGTAGTAAAAACAAGATACTTGATAGCTAAAAACACCACTAAAACTGTAAACAGGCAATGCATGGAGTGAAAGCAAGTTTTTCCAATACATATATGTGACAAAAGAGTCATATCTAAATATAGAAATAGAAAAGAACAAAAAAAAGGAACTCAATAGAAAAATGCAGAAAGGTTTTATATACATTTCACAAGAGTATATCAAATCAACAATAAATTTATGTAAAGAAGTTCACCTTCGGGCACCTGGGTGGCTCAGTGGGTTAAGCCGCTGCCTTCAGCTCAGGTCATGATCTCAGGGTCCTGGGATCGAGTCCCGCATCAGGCTCTCTGCTCAGCGGGGAGTCTGCTTCCTCCTCTCTCTCTCTCTGCCTGCCTCTCTGCCTACTTGTGATCTCTCTCTGTCAAATAAATAAATAAAATCTTTAAAACAAAACAAAACAAAAAAAAAAAAAGAAGTTCACCTTCATTAGTAATAAAGAGGATGCAAATTTAAGACACAAAGTGATACCCATTAAACACATATGAGAATGGCTAAAGTGAGAGAAGGAAGGGCAGGAAAAAAAAAAAGAAACTAATGTTGCCACAGATATAGAGTATGATAGTGAGGATAGTGGAACATAATAGTTCAATTTGCAATTTTGGGAAACTACTTAGAAGGATCTACTAAAGTTGAATATCTGTAGACCTTATGTCCTTGCAATTGCACTTCTAGATATCTATTCACCATGTACACATGTACACATGCTCACCAAAAACCAATACAAGCATTATTTGTACAGACATTCTTTGTAATAGCCTCAAATTGGAAAAAGATAAGGTTTGATATATTCTCACAAAGAAACTATCTCACAAGAATTAATCCTTTATAACTATACCCTAAAAATATGGGTTCATCTCACAACCATAATGTTGGACAAAGAAACTAGAGAGTAGAATATATGCTGATTTCAGTTATATAAGTTACAGAAACAAGCAAAACTGTACCTATGACATTAGCAGTTAGGATAAATGGTCACCCTAGGATGAGAGTATGAAGTAATGACTGAAAAAAAGCTGAAGGGATATATTTTTGCTCTTAATGCCTGAGTCTTTGATCTGAATGTCAGTTAAAAGTGTGTGTTTAGTTTGTAAAAACTCACTGGGCTCTCCATTTGTGAAGAATGTTCTTCTATAAAAATGTTACATTTCAATACAAAATTGAAGGAAAGAAAGAAAGCTAGGATTTGGCAAACCTCTAACCATATGTATTCCCCCAACCTGTTTTTCTGCCTCTCACCAGCAGTATTCATCATCCAGAATCCTATGTCATCATTTCTTTTCATGGGGCTTTTTTTGCATATCTATTTACTCTCAAAAGTTATTTTTAAGAATACATGCAATTATTGTTGCTAACTTTATAAAAGGATACTATGTTGCTTATATAATAGATGTTGAGATTCACTTTTTTCCCCTATGATATTATATTGTTCAGATTCAAATTTGAGTACCAAAATGGTCACTATATTGTGTCTTTGTGTGAAAGTGAGTGTGTGTGCTTATGTAAATGTGTGTTTGCCTAAATATTAAAATATATAAATAGTTAGCTCAATCTCAATATTTTGCTGTATGATTTTTTATGTATATTGTTCAACAATATTATTAAAAAACTGGCTCTCTACATGTGATATACTTTCCATAAAATTTCTGTTCAAACTTAGCCACATATTAATATCAATTTAAAGAGTGGTTTTAGAAATAAAAAAAAAAAGTTTAAATTAGGTTCCCATCATTTTTTATAAATTTTTACTTTTTTTGGATACTCTTTTTATTAACAGTAAGAGTTTAATTCCAATTACCACCATATTGGTATGATAAAGCTATTAAATAAACCCTCTTTCTTATTATTAACATTAATTTGGCATCACACATACTAATATACACAATAAATAGTCAGTTGCTAGGCCATGATACTCAGGTTTTTATTGATTATAATCAGTAGATACATTGAGGGACATAATTTGATTTATGGTTTATATGAATTCAAGCAATAGCAAACATGCTGAATTAAGTTTTAGTATATACAAAAATTAAAACTAATTTCTTAATTATAGCAAAAAATAGTCTAGCATTTTATTTCTAAGAGTGCATACTGATGACATGTTCTAATTTCTGAATGATAAATGCAACATCTTTGTTATTGCCTTTTTAGTCACATGAGGATAATAATAGGCTATAATCACCATTAAAAGTAAATATCTCTATTTCTTAGAAAAGAAGAGGGAGAGCCAGCATAAGGAGTGAAATGCAAAATTCACAGATGGGGAAATGATATATTTTAATCTGCCTTTGACATAATGGATCCTGAACAAGGGGCTTAGTATCATAGGAAATTTATTTATTCCTAGGAGTAACATTTTCAAGGCTGGTTGGAGATGGAAATATTTTCATTTGTTAGGAAATAGTGTTCCTTAGAAGATTTTTTATACCTGTGGAAGATGAAAACATATTTACCCCTGTGGGAGTTTGTCTGGAATATTATAATTCATGAAGAAATGCCTGAATGAAACATAGTTTATTTCACAGACTTTCATTCTTATATTAAATTTGAAATGGAAATAAAGTTCTTCATAATTAAACATATGTCTTCCTTTATTTTGTTAACATAACCCTTCTATTTCCAAGTGAACAAAAATCCCTAAAATTGGTATAAAAGAAAGTGTTGTAATCTTTTCTTAAAAAGAAAAGATTAAACCTGCATCAGCAAGTAGGCAAGACTTATTTATGTGTGCTCTTTTATGAAATTCTTATTAAGATCTTCCTAAAATTCATATCAAATAGTTTACTTAAGAATAAAGATAACAACTTTCACTAAGTTTGGTAAAGTTTTTCCTAAGCAGATTTTTCCTTCTACTTTTTTGTATCTTGTTGATAATTAGTTATTTTAACAGGGAGGAAAACTATTAAAATATGTTTCTTTAGATCATGGTCCAGTTTTCTTCAAGCATACAGGGAAGATTATTCCAATATATATGATATGTAGTATAGCCGGAGACCTACTTTCTAACAAATTTGGGTTTTCTTAGAGTCTAATTTATTTCATTAGAGTTAAGTCTTAAGTTGCAGCCCCTTTTTGTAGAATGATGATAATGTAACATAATGATGCATTAATAGCCATTTTGTCACATTAACCAATGGCCAATTTTTATAACAATCTATTCTAACTCCTGGATGACAACTCTGGCGATAACTTGACATGAATCCTGGAAGGAAACTCTGTTCAGGATGCTGAAGTCACACAAAGGATCAGATTGAGAAATCGGACTTATGAGAAAAAGATTGAAGTGATTATAGGGCACAGAAAAAGCAAGGAAAGTTCTGGGACCATAAATGCAATCTGGTCCTTCCTTGCTTCATTAGAATGTTTTCTGGCTCAGATTAATGTAAGAAAATTCCAAGTAATTACACGGCTATATTATTTACATTTCAGCGTGAAGCTTCTTTAGTAAAACCATACCCCACAAACTCATAATTTCCAGGTTTGTTTAAAATAATAAATCCTAGACAGACAAGGCATACCGTGATAAAAGGATTGCATAGCTAAGGTCTCCCTAGTTTACCAATACTACTAGTTAGTTTTCAGAGTGGTCTGTCTTTGAAGGTTTACAGGGAGGGTTGAAGGCCTTCCTTCTTTGTTTGGAGCATCTGCCCTTATAAAAGGAAAGAATGGATGGAATGTCCATTACTCATCATTTTCTCCCAAACATTGAATGGAAAGAGAACCAGTTGAACTAACAGAAGTTGGTGATAAAAGAAAAAATAGGTTCCCTAGCAGATAAAACACCAAAATGAGAAATAAGGATTTGGGAAAGAGGAAGGAAGTCACTTAGGAGAATATTTGCCTATTTCACAAATCCATCTATATCTACCTTAATATCTGTATAAAATTATTTAAGTTACTATTATCTCCCTGTGAAGAACTTTTTCCATGTTATATTTTGTTTTTATTATTAAAATTTTCCTATTTACTGGTGTTGTTTCCTTGGTGAATATCATTTAGGATTTCAAATCAGGGTACTAAATATTATTTTATGATTTCAACAAGTGTACTAAAAAACATAATGGAAATGCTGTACAAATTAATAAATTTTATTATATTTACCAGGTTAGTAGCCACTAAAATAATTGAGAACATTCTGCTATCACTTCCTTGAGAATAATATATGTTGATTTTAATTCTTTTAAAAAATAATACAAAATAATTAAACATAAAGTAATACAGCTAATAAAATACAAATTATACCTACATCATAAGGTTAACATACTTTGTGTGGTTGGGTATCCTACATGGTATTAAAATCTTGTCACAGCAAAATTACAACAGTGAAGGAATAGCATTCTTGCATATAACATGACTCTTAAATGGCCAATAAGAGCAAAATTGTTATGTCTGAAGGAGAAAATACAGTTTTCACATGATTGGTTTATATAAGCAGATTTTCAGTCTACCCCAAATACTTGTCTAAAGTAGCTGTCAAATATAAATCATCTCTCTTTCTCAATAATGTATCAGAAGCATATTATTAAATGTCAGAAAATTGGGGAACTCTGTATTGGAGATCTTCAGAGCAGGAACCAGATGAAATATTTTTTATTTGTAACTAATTCACAACATAATAATGTATGTTTTAAGTATTCAGTAGATAATGTTAATGAATGTTTTACTACTCCCCCTTAAGAGTTATATGATCTTATATTTGTGGTAGGCATTATGTTGGATTTCATTGTAAAGAAACTGAATAATGTATAAAACTAAAACTATAATCCAGACAGCTTCTTTGACTATTGTGTTTCAGGTGGGTACATAATAATTGTTCATATATATCTGATGACATATGTAAGGTGTATTATATAAACTATTTCTAAATTTTTCATTTTCATGATATTCTGTCAGATTGCAACTGGTCATATATGCTTTATTGATCCCATGATTTCCCACTACCACATAGTTGCAAAAAAATCAGATCTTATTATTATCCAGAAATATAAAATCTATGATTCAATCTTAAATGCCAAGTGCTGAAACACAAGGTCAGTAAGCAAGATGAGAGCTCAATACTTTGGGAAGAGATTTAAAATATTGTGATAGAAATAAAACATGTATCTCAGATTTAAAATGCCACCATTCCAGGGATCCTGAGTGGCTCAGTCAGTTAAGCTTCCAAGACTTGATTTTGGCTCAGGTTATGACCTCGGGGTCATAAGATTGAGTCCCATATTGGGCTCTGTGCTGAGTGGAGCCTGTATGGGATTCTCGCTTTCCCTCTTTGTCTATCTTCCACCCCTAGGCATGCTATCTTTTGAAAGAAAGAAAGATAGGAAGACAGAAAGAAAGAAAGGAATAAACAAAGAACAACTGTCACCATTCCTCATGAATTAAATTAAAGCAGGGTTAATACCCTTATAAGTATTTTAATTATATTTTATATGGTGAGACTATTGGACAATAGTTTGAGCAGATAGACAAACATGCCTTAGTAATTGGCCCTGATCAATAATAATGGCTAAAAAGGGAAAAAGAAAGGATAATAAGTAATTCACATCAAAATAGATATGTAGAGTTAATAAATTTATAATGGTAATAACAGTAATTCTTATAAAGTCCTTTTCAAGTTAAAAACAAATAATTGCTGAGATTTCTGGAAAGATGGCAGAGTAGGAGGACCGTAGGTCCACTTCATCCCATGGACATACTTAGATAACATCCATATCAATGCAACACACCCAGAAATTACTTGAAGACTAGAGGAACAGACTTTCCATAGTTAATCATAGAGAGTTGGCCACATCATAAAAGGGAAGGGGGGTGGAGATGTGGTTGGGAACTAAACTCCTGGCAAAATCAACCACAAATGGAAGAGATACATCAAATATAGAGAAAGGATAGGAGCAGACCCCATACCAGGAACCCCAGAAATGGGGGACATGACCTACACTGGGTATAGAGGTCCTTATAATATTTGGCTTTGAAAACCAGTGGTGCTTAGCTTCCTGAGTATTTATAATAAGTAAGGCTTAACTCTGGATACTTAAATACTCAATCCCATCAAGATGCAGCAGTTTGAAAAGGGCCTGGGGGTATTTTTGAAGATTTATTTATTAATCTCAGAATGTAACCAAAAGGGGCAGGGAACTTTAGGAGACTCCTCTAAGAACAACAGAGCTAGCAGGGCTCCATTTATCCACCTCATCCCCCAGCCCAGAAAAACAGATTTGTTGGAACCAGCTTAAACACTGTACACTTATATTGATAACATCATGCCACCTTGCCCCTGCATTCTCCTGTGGATTAGCCCTATCCAACCCACCCACAAGGAAGAAACCCCTCCAAAGTAGCTCCTACTACATTATATCCTACAGGGATCCGTAACAGGGAGCAGGGTCACTCCAAAGTGATTCCTGCCCTAGGGAGACAGAAAGATAACTACACACATTAGCTCAATCAAAGTCCCAGCAGACAAAATGGGAACAAGTATCCATCTGAGTTCTAGTCCTACGAACTACTGAAAGGCTCTCAGGGGACAATGAAGGGAGAACACTCTGCAGCTCACTGTGCCCTCATCCCTGGAAGATGGGCTCAGGCAGGCATGTGGTCTGACTGCTGATAATACCAAACTACAAGCCAAACTACAAGCAACCCCAGGATAGCACCCTAACAGCAAAAGGATAAAACCCTGCTCACAACAGGTAAAGTGGGCCAATTTGATTAAAGGCAAATATGGCTCAGTCACAATAGAATGGTACATGCAACTCACAAAAGAAATACTCCTAAAGAGGAGAGGGGAGGAGTCAAGATGGCAGGAGAAGTAGCAGGCTGAGACTACTTCAGCTAGCAGGAGATCAGCTAGATAGCTTATCTAAAGATTGCAAACACCTGCAAATCCATCGGCAGATAGAAGAGAAGAAGAATAGCAATTCTGGAAATAGAACAACAACCACTTTCTGAAAGGTAGGACCGGCGGAGAAGTGAATCCAAAGTGACGGGAAGATAGACCCCGGGGGGAGAGGCCAGCTCCCGGGAAGCGGCGGAGCAACGGAGCACAAAATCAGGACTTTTAAAAGTCTGTTCCACTGAGGGACATTGCTCCAGAGGCTAAACCAGGGCAAAGCCAGGCGGGGTCAGCGAGGCCTCAGGTCCTGCAAGGTCACAGAAGGAACGGGGGTGTCTGAGTGTCGCAGAGCTTGCGGGTATTGGAATGGGAAAACCGGATACAGAGACAGAGCCGACAGTAAGATCACAGCTCGGGCTTACCTTGAACCAGCCTCAGGCTCGGTGACTCCGAGCACGGCTGGAGGTCAGGCAGACTGGAGTAACTGAGCGCTGTTCTCTGAGGGTGCACTGAGGAGTGGGGCCCCGGGCTCTCAGCTCCTCCGGGCCAGAGACCAGGAGGCTGCCATTTGTATTCCTGTCCTCCAGAACTCTACAGAAAGCACTCAGGGAACAAAAGCTCCCGAAAGCAAACCCGAGCGGATTACTCAGCCCGGCCCCCTGGTAAGGGCAGTGCAATTCCGCCTGGGGCAAAGACACTTGAGAATCACTACACCAGGCTTCTCCCCCAGAAGATCAACAAGAAATCCAGCCAAGACCAAGTTCACCTACCAAGGAGTGTGGTTTCAATACCAAGGAGAACAGCAGAATTCCAGAGGAAGAGAAAGCCAAGCACGGAACTCATGGCTTTCTCCCTGTGATTTTTTTAGTCTTGCAGTTAATTTAATTTTTTTCTTTTTCATTTTTTTTTCTCTTCATCTGCTAAATATTTTTTTAACTTTTACCCTTTTCTTTTTTAACATTTTTAAACTAGTTTATCTAATACATATATTTTTTATTTTTTATATTTTTCTTTATTCATTTTCTTTTTTTAAATTCTTTTCTTTCTTTTTTTTTCCTTTTTTTTTTCTTTCTTCCTTTTTGAACCTCTTTTTAATCCCCTTTTTCCCCCCTCACGATTTGGGATCTCTTCTAATTTGGTTAAAGCATATTTTCCTGGGGATGTTGCCACCCTTTTAGTATTTTACTTGCTCCTTCATATACCCTTATCTGGGCAAAATGACAAGACAGAAAAATTCACCACAAAAAAAAAAAAAGAACAAGAGGCAGTACCGAAGGCTAGGAACCTAATCAATACAGACAATTGGTAATATGTCAGATCTAGAGTTCAGAATGACAATTCTCAAGGTTCTGGCCGGGCTTGAAAAAGGCATGGAAGATATTAGAGAAACCCTCTCGAGAGATATAAAAGCCCTTTCTGGAGAAATAAAAGAACTAAAATCTAACCAAGTTGAAATCAAAAAAGCTATTAATGAGGTGCAATCAAAAACGGAGGCTCTCACTGCTAGGATAAATGAGGCAGAAGAAAGAATTAGCGATATAGAAGACGAAATGACAGAGAATAAAGAAGCCGAACAAAAGAGGGACAAACAGCTACTGGACCACGAGGGGAGAATTCGAGAGATAAGTGACACCATAAGATGAAACAACATTAGAATAATTGGAATTCCAGAAGAAGAAGAAAGAGAGAGGGGAGCAGAAGGTATACTGGAGAGAATTATTGGGGAGAATTTCCCCAATATGGCAAAGGGAACGAGCATCAAAATTCAGGGGGTTCAGAGAACGCCCTCAAAATCAATAAGAATAGGCCCACACCTTGTCACCTAATCATAAAATTTACAAGTCTTAGTGACAAAGAGAAAATCCTGAAAGCAGCCCCAGAAAAGAAGTCTGAGACATACAATGGTAAAAATATTAGATTGGCAGCTGACTTATCCACAGAGACCTGGCAGGCCAGAAAGAGCTGGCATGATATTTTCAGAGCACTAAACGAGAAAAACATGCAGCCAAGAATACTATATCCAGCTAGGCTATCATTGAAAATAGAAGGAGAGATTAAAAGCTTCCAGGACAAACAAAAACTGAAAGAATTTGCAAACACCAAACCAGCTCTACAGGAAATATTGAAAGGGGTCCTCTAAGCAAAGAGAGAGCCTACAAGTGGTAGATCAGAAAGGAACAGAGACCATATACAGTAACAGTCACCTTACAGGCAAAACAATAGCACTAAATTCATATCTCTCAATAGTTACTCTGAATGTTAATGGGCTAAATGCCCAATCAAAGGACACAGGGTATCAGAATGGATAAAAAAACAAAACCCATCTATATGTTGCCTCCAAGAAACTCATTTTAAGCTCAAAGACACCTCCAGATTTAAAGTGAGGGGGTGGAAAAGAATTTACCATGCTAATGGACATCAGAAGAAAGCAGGAGTGGCAATCCTTATATCAGATCAATTAGATTTTAAGCCAAAGACTATAATAAGAGATGAGGAAGGACACTATATCATACTCAAAGGGTTTTTCCAACAAGAAGATTTAACAATTTTAAATATCTATGCCCCCAACGTGGGAGCAGCCAACTATATAAACCAATTAATAACAAAATCAAAGAAACACATCAACAATAATACAATAAGAGTAGGGGACTTTAACACTCCCCTCACTGAAGTGGACAGATCATCCAAGCAAAAGATCAACAAGGAAATAAAGGCCTTAAATGACACACAGGACCAGCTGGACATCACAGATATATTCAGAACATTTCATCCCAAAGCAACAGAATACACATTCTTCTCTAGTGCACATGGAACATTCTCCAGAATAGGTCACATACTCGGTCCTAAATCAGGATTCTGCCGGTATCAAAAGATTAGGATCATTCCCTGAATATTTTCAGACCACAATTCTCTGAAGCTAGAACTCAAACACAAGAGGAAGTTTGGAAAGAACCCAAATACATGGAGACTAAACAGCATCCTTCTAAAGAATGAATGGGCCAACTGGGAAATTAAAGATGAATTGAAAAAAATCATGGAAACAAATGATAATGAAAATACAACGGTTCAAAATCTGTGGGACACAACAAAGGCAGTCCTGAGAGGAAAATATATAGAGGTACAAGCCTTTCTCAAGAAACAAGAAAGGTCTCAGGTACACAACCTAACCCTACACCTAAAGGAGCTGGAGAAAGAACAAGAAAGAAATCCTAAGCCAAGCAGGAGAAGAGAAATCATAAAGATCAAAGCAGAAATCAATGAAATAGAAACCAAAAAGACAATAAAACAAATCAACGAAACTAGCAGCTGGTTCTTTGAAAGAAATAATAAAATTGATAAACCCCTGGCCAGACTGATCAAAAAGAAAAGAGAAAGGACCCAAATAAATAAAATCATGAATGAAAGAGGAGAGATAACAACTAACATCAAAGAAATACAAACTATTATAAGAACATACTATGAGCAACTCTACGCCAACAAATTTGACAATCTGGAGAAATGGATGCATTCCTTGAAACATATAAACTACCACAACTGAACCAGGAAGAAATAGAAAGCCTGAACAGACCCATAACCAGTAAGGAGATTGAAACAGTCATTAAAAATCTCCAAACAAACAAAAGCCAAGGGCCAGACGGCTTCCCAGGGGAATTCTACCAAACATTTAAAGAAGAACTAATTCCTATTCTCCTGAAACTGTTCCAAAAATAGAAATAGAAGGAAAACTTCCAAACTCATTTTATGAGGCCAGCATCACCTTGATCTCAAAACCAGACAAGGATCCCATCGAAAAAGAGAACTACAGACCAATATCCTTGATGAACACAGATGTGAAAATTCTCCCCAAAATACTAGCCAATAGGATTCAACAGTACATTAAAAGGATTATTCACCACGACCAAGTGGGATTTATTCCAGGGCTGCAAGGTTGGTTCAACATCCGCAAATCAGTCAATGTGATACAACACATCAATAAAATAAAGAACAAGAACCATATGATACTCTCAATAGATGCTGAAAAAGCATTTGACAAAGTACAGCATCCCTTCCTGATCAAAACTCTTCAAAGTGTAGGGATAGAGGGCACATACCTCAATATCATCAGAGCCATCTATGGAAAACCCACCGCAAATATCATTCTCAATGGAGAAAAACTGGAAGGTTTTCCACTAAGCTCAGGAACACAGCAGGGATGTCCATTATCACCACTGCTATTCAACATAGTACTAGAAGTCCTAGCCTCAGCAATCAGACAACAAAAGGAAATTAAAGGCATCCAAATCGGCAATGAAGAAGTCAAGCTATCATTCTTCGCAGATGATATAATACTATATGTGGAAAGCCCAAAAGTCTCCACTCCCAAACTGCTAGAACTAATACAGGAATTCAGTAAAGTGTCAGGATATAAAATCAATGCACAGAAATCAGTTGCATTTCTCTACACCAACAACAAGACAGAAGAAAGAGAAATTAAGGAGCCCATCCCATTTACAATTGCACTCCAAACCATAAGATACCTAGGATTAAACCTAACCAAAGAGGCTAAGAATCTATACTCAGAAAACTATAAAGTACTCATGAAAGAAATTGAGGAAAATACAAAGAAATGGAAAAATGTTCCATGCTCCTGGATTGGTAGAATAAATACTGTGAAAATGTCTATGCTACCTAAAGCAATCTACACATTTAATGCAATTCCTATAAAAGTACCATCCATGTTTTTCAAAGGAATGGAACAAATAATTCTAAAATTTATATGGAACCAGAAAAGACCTCGAATAGCCAAAGGGATATTGAAAAGGAAAGTCAAAGTTGGTGGCATCACAATTCCAGGTTTCAAGCTCTATTACAAAGCTGTCATCATCAAGACAGCATGGTACCGGCACAAAAACAGACACATAGATCAATGGAACAGAATAGAGAGCCCAGAAATAGACCCTCAACTCTATGGTCAACTAATCTTTGACAAAGCAGGAAAGAATGTCCAATGGAAAAAAGACAGCCTCTTCAATAATTGGTGTTGGGAAAATTGGACAGCCACATGCAGAAAAATTAAATTGGACCATTTCCTTACACCACACACAAAAATAGACTCAAAATGGATGAAGTACCTCAATGTGATTAAGGAATCCATCAAAATCCTTAAGGAGAACACAGGCAGCAACCTCTTCGACCTCAGCCACAGCAACATCTTCCTAGGAACATCGCCAAAGGCAAGGTAAGCATGGGCAAAAGATCAAGATCAAAAGCTTTTGCACAGCAAAGGAAACAGTTAACAAAATCAAAAGACAACTGACAGAATGGGAGAAGATATTTGCAAACGACATATCAGATAAAGGACTAGTGTCCAGAATCTATAAAGAACTTAGCAAACTCAACACCCAAAGAACAAATAATCCAATCAAGAAATGGGCAGAGGACATGAACAGACATTTCTGCAAAGAAGACATCCAGATGGCCAACAGACACATGAAAAAGTGCTCCATATCACTCGGCATCAGGGAAATACAAATCAAAACCACAATGAGATATTACCTCACAACAGTTAGAATGGCTAAAATCAACAAGTCAGGAAATGACAGATGCTGGCGAGGATGCGGAGAAAGGGGAACCCTCCTACACTGTTGGTGGGAATGCAAGGTGGTGCAACCACTCTAGAAAACAGCATGGAGGTTCCTCAAAATGTTGAAAATAGAATTGCCCTATGACCCAGCAATTGCACTACTGGGTATTTACCCTAAAGATACAAACGTCGTGATCCGAAGGGGCACGTGCACCCGAATGTTTATAGCAGCAATGTCCACAATAGCCAAACTATGGAAAGAATCTAGATGTCCATCAACAGATGAATGGATCAAGAAGAGGTGGTATATATACACAATGGAATACTATGCAGCCATTAAAAGAAATGAAATCTTGCCATTTGCGACAACATGGATGGAACTAGAGCATATCATGCTTAGCGAAATGAGTCAAGCGGAGAAAGACAACTATCATATGATCTCTTTGATATGAGGAAGTGGTGATGCAACATGGGGGCTTAAGTGGGTAGGAGAAGAATCAATGAAACAAGATGGGATTGGGAGGGAGACAAACCATAAGTGACTCTTAATCTCACAAAACAAAGTGAGGGTTGCTGGGGGTGGGGGGTTGGGAGAAGGGGGGTGGGGTTGTGGACATTGGGGAGGGTATGTGCTTTGGTGGGTTCTGTGAAGTGTGTAAACCTGGCGATTCACAGACCTGTACCCCTGGGGATAAAAATATATGTTTATAAAAAATAAAAAATTAAAAAAAAAAAAAAGAAAGAAATACTCCTAAAGAGATAACCCTCACAGGGTTCTGTGTCTGACTCAATTTTGGTTCAGGTCATGGACTCAGGGTTGTGAGACCAAGCCTCAAATTGGGTTCCATGCTATGTATGAAGCCTGCTTAAGACTCTCTGTCTCCCTTTTCCTTACTCCGCCCCACTCCTTCTCTCTCTCTTAAATAAATAAAAAAATAAATATATAATAAAATAAAATATACCCATGAAGCACCTAGTTCTGGTAAACAACAGACATTGTGCTACAGCACCAAAGATCTTTCTTCATAAAGCTGCTACTTTCATAATCAGGATTTCCTAATACATAGAAAGAGACACAGAGAGATAGACAAAATGAGGTGACAGAGAAATATGTCCCAAATGAAAGAACTGGACAAAACCACCGCAAAAGGGCTAAAGGAAATGGAGATAGCTAATATACATGATAAGAATTTAAAGATATTAAATCATAAAGATATTTACTGTACTTGAAAAATGAGTATAGGATCTCAGTGAGACCTTCAACAAAGAGATAGAAAATATACAAATGAACCAATCAGAGATGAAGAACTCAATAATTGAAATTAAAAATCCACTAGAGGGAATCAGTATAGGTTAGAGGAGGGAGAAGAATGCATCAAGTGATCTGGAAGACAGAGTAATGGAAAGCACAAAGCTGAACAGCAAAACGAAACTAGTAATAAAAACTCTGTTGAGAATTTGTTTTTTCCCCCCTATGGATGAATGTTGTACTTTGTTCAATGTTTTTTCTGCATCTCTTTGTCTGAAGTGATGCAGAAAAAACATTGAACAAAGTACAACATTCATCCATGGGGGCGGGGGTGGATTCTTAACAAAGGAGAATTAGAGGAAACACACTTCAATATAAAAAAGGCCATATATGAAAAACCCATGACTATGGGTGGACTATGGTTTGACTATGACCCATCATACTTAATGATGAAAAACTAAGAGTGTTTCCTCTAAGATCAGGAATAAGACAAGGATGTCCATCTCTTCACTTTAATTCAATGTAGTATTGAAAGTCTTAGCCACAGCATCAGATAAGAAGAAATAAGAGGCATCCAAATTGGTAAGGAAGAAGTAAATTTTTCACTATTTGCAGATTACCTGGTGCTAAATATAGAAAACCCTAAATGTACCCAAAGACTACAGAACTGAAAATGAATTCAACAGTCAGAGTATACAAATTAATGTACAGAAATTTATCATTTTATTTCTATAAGTTACTAACAAAGAATCAGAAAGAGAAGGTAAGAAAACAATCCCATCTACAGTTGCACCAAAAATATTAAATACCTAGGAATAAACTTAAACAAGAAGGTGAAAGACCTATATTTTGAAAACTACAAAACACTGATGAAATAAATTGAAGATGACACAAACATATGGAAACATATTCCATGAGAATGGACAGGAAGAATAAATAGTTAAAATGTCCATATTACCCAAAGCAATCTACAGTTTTAATGCAATCCCCATCCAAATACCAATAGCATTTCCCACAGATCTAGAACAAATAATCCTAAAATTTACATGGAATCACAAAAGACCCCAAATAACCAAAGCAATCTTGAAAAAGCTGAAAATACCACAATTCTAGATTTCAGGGTATACTACAAAGATGTAGTAATCAAAGCAGAATGGTACTGGCACAAAAACAGACACATAAAACAAAACAAAACAAAAAACAAACAAACACAAAAAACAACAACAAACCAGACACATAGATCAGGTAGGAAAGAATAGAGAGTCCAGAAATAAACACACATTTATATGGTCAATTAATATGTATCTAGGGTGGGAAGAATGCCCAATGAGAAAAAGACAGTCTCTTCAATAAGTGGTTTTGGGAAAACTGGACAGCTATAAGCAAAAGAATGAAACTGGACCACTTTCTTAAGCCATATACAAACTCAAAGTAAATTAAAGACCTTAATGTGAGACCCGAAGCCATAGAATTCCTCAAGAAAAACATAAGCAGTAATTTCCTTGAAATTGGTCATAGAAGCATCTTTCTAGATATGTCTCCCTGGCATGGGAAACAAAAGCAAAAATAAAGTGATGGGACTACATCAAAATAAGAATATTTTTCACAGTGAAGGAAACCATCAACAAAACAAAAAGGCAACCCACTGAACAGGAGAAGATACTTGCAAATGATAAATCCAGTAAGGGGTTAATACACAAAATACATAAAGACCTTATACAACTCAACACAAAAGAACACACAAAAAATCCAGTAAAAAATGGGCAGAGGATCCAAACAGACACTTTTCCAGAGAAGACATATAGATTGCCAACAGGTACTTGAAAAGAGGCTCAGCATAACTAATTATCAGAAGAATGCAAATCAAAACAACAATGAGCTACCACCTCACATCTGTCAGAATCGCTAAAATCAAAAACACAGGAATAACAAATATTGGTAAGGATGTGGAGAAAAAAAGTCCCCTTATATACTGTTTGTGGGAATGCAAATTGGTGCATTCACTGTGGAAAATATTATGGAGGTCTTTAAAAAATTAAAAATAAAGTTACCATATGATCCAGTAATTCCACTACTGGGTATTTATCCAAAGTAAGGGAAAACATTATTTCAAAAAGATATCTGCATACCTATGTTTGTTGCAGCATTATTTACAATACCCAAGATATGGAAGCAGCCCAAGTATTCATTGATAGGTGAATGGATAAAGAAATTATTTTATATATACACACGCACACACACACACACATACATACATATAAGTATATGTACATGTATATGTGTATATATGTGTGTGTATGTATATATGCTAGCTATAAAAAATAATGAAATCCCGCCATTTGCAACAACACAGATCTAAAGAATATAATGCTAAGTGTAATAAGCCAGAGAGAAAGAGAAAAATACCATAAGACACCACTTATATGTGGAATTTAAGAAATAAAACAAATGAACAAAGAAAAAAAGGAACAAACAAACAAACAAAAAACACATAAATACAGAGAAAAAAACTAGTGGTTGCCAAAGGGGAGGCAGGTGGGAAAGTGGGTAAAATAAAGGGAATTAAGAGTACACTTCTCTTGATGAGCACTGAGAAATATATAAAATCATTCAGCAATTATATTGTATACCTAAAACTAATATAAAACTATATGTTAATTTTGCTTGAATAAACAACAAAAAGTAAAATTAGAGAGGAAAATAAATAGATAAATAAAACAAAAAATACTAAACAAATATAAAGCAAATTCTATTAAAAATGAGTATCACTAATTTTTATAATCACCACTCCTTTCACTGGCAGATTTAGCTATACTGTGAATTATACTTTTATACCTTTACCCTAGGTCAGAAATAGACTCAGGGATGAAGATTTGCATGCAGTTGCTCTATTAGGGAAGGCTCTTGGAATAATGGCTAGGGAGGGAACAAGGTAAACAGGATTAGGTACATGGAGAAATTGAACTGTGAAAGATTTGCAACAAAGACCTCAGGTGATCCCCATGGGCAGCTTTATAGGTAGAATGTGACTTCTGATTTGCCTTCCCCTCGATCACAGAGGCAAAGGGCTTTGTATTTGTACCACCATGTTGGCCAGTTTTTGGATGAAAGTAACCCTGAGGAAGAGACTTACCTTAGCTATGGGTGAAGCATATCTCTTAAGCCTTGAGTAATTCCTGGGGAGGGACTCAGCAATGAGCTGTCTATAGACAATACTCCTAGAAGCCAGAAAAACTAGAGCCTCAGTCCTAAAAGTGAGTGAAGTATAGTGTTCATTCCACCCCTTTATCTAAATAAATGAAATAATAAAAGTCCTTTAGAAAATACCACCAATTTATAACCACAAACTGTTTCACAACAGCTATTCATATAAAACTTACTTATCAGGAAAATTTGTATAATTCAGTCATATAATGGAGACTTTTGGACCACTGCAAATATATTTCTTTATTACTATTTTTCATGCTGATTTTTTGGCTGTGATTTAAGATTAGAGGAAATTGAATATTTACCTAGTGTAATGGTTAATTTTATATAACAACTTGGAGGATAATTTTGGATGAGATTAAATTTAAATCAGTGAACTTTTGTTAAAGCAGATTGTTCTCCATAATGTCCATGGGACTCAACTAATCAGTTGAAGACCGTAACAGGAAACAAAGCAAAACAAAACATCTCCCTGAGCAAGAGAGCCTCCCCCAGCAGACTTCTGTAAGACTAGAACTGTGTTATCAATTCTCCTGGGTCTCTAGTCTGTTGGTCCCTTCTACTAATCTGGATTTTCCAGCCTCCATAATTACATGAGCCAATTACTTATATAAATTTCTTTGTATATACTCATATAAACATCCTATTTGCTCTGTTTCCTTGAAGAAAGAGATTAACACATCTAGTTTAAAAATAAACTATTATTCTATTGATGAAAGTTAGGAAATTATCACAGTGATTTTCATATAATTATTTTCTCTAATTTTGGTCTCATTTTTGCACTGATATTATATTCTAAATAGATATTCCTGCATAACTAAATTGTGGATTTGTAGGTTTAGTGCAAGGATATTCTAACCTTCTTTTTTCTGTCATGGGGATGCTTCTCAATAAAATTATATCTAACATGCATGTCTTTGACTAGAGTCAAATAAAAGGGGACAAGGTCAGACAGGGATTTAAAAATATTTCAAATACTATTTTTAGCCTTCTCCTTTATTGCCTTTCCTAAAGACTGGATATAGGTCTCTTAATGGAATTATTAAAGCTGTTAACTCAATTAAACAATTTTAATGCACATAATGTTCTGTCCATATGGTCTCACTAGTTTATTTCTGTAAATAAAACCATAAACTACATTTGTTTAACTTCGTGAATCTCATTATAAGCTAAAACTAAAACTAAATCTGATGAATTCATAAAGGACCAGAATACTGGTCTTCAATGGTAGTTTTTGAAAGTAACTAAAATTAAAAATGAAGAATCTTGTCACCTTATAAGTAGAATAAATTTATTCAGGTATATATCAGACACTGTATATATGAAATTTATATATACAAACCCAGACTACTCAAAAACTCTCAGAGTCGTGTTCAGCAGTTTCTGTTTTTAAAAGCCCTCCAAGTGCTTTCTGTGCATGCTAAAATTCAAAACACTGGCTAGTACAATCATTAAAAATAAAACGAGTCATCTAAGAAGTGATGATTAAAGATAAAATGGAATTATTTTTAAAAAATCAAGTAATCAAAAAGCAAGCAGGAAGAGAAAAAAAGAAGGAACATGAAAAGATAGAGCAAATACAAAACACATAATACTCTGACAGATTTAAATATTATCATATTGATAATGAATTAAAAGTAAATTACCTAAATGTTCCAATTATAAGACACTTATAATATATTTAATATATTTATATATTAAATATATTATCATATATTTATAATAAGACATTTATAATTTCCAATTATAAAATTGGATAAAATGGCAAAATTCAATTAAATGTTGCCTGGAGGAATGTTGTTATTGAAATAATCCTAAATATTCTAAATAGTATATAAATATAAGATATATTTTGAAATATAGAGAGTATATTGTAAACTAAAGGCAAAAAGGATGGGGAAAAAAGATATACCATAAAAATACTAATCAAAGGTACACTGTAGTGGCTAAATTAACATCAGATAAGGTAGTTTTCAGAACAAAGAATATTATCATGAGTAAAGAAGGACAATAAATAATGGTGTCAATTAACTAAGAAGACATAACAGTTTTAAATGTGTATGCACTTAGTAACAGAACTTCAGAATACTTAAAGCAATAATTTATAAACTACATGAAGAAATAGACAACCGCATAACTAGAATTAAAGAGTTAACCAATCTTCTTTCAATATTAAATATCAGGAAGCATAGAAACTGCTTGATCAATACTACTGAACCGCTTAACCTAATTTATACTTGACCTAGATGACTTAAGAGTGAAATACACATTTCTTTCCAGTGCACATAAAACATTCACTAAATTAGAATTTTTAGCCATAAAAACATACTAAATAAATTTTAAAGGACCCTTATCATACAAAGTATATTCTCTGACTATTGTAAAATTTAACTTGAAAGCGATAACTGGAGGATATCTGGAAAATTTTCCAACTATGTGGAGATTAAACAATGTTTTTCTAAATAGTCTATGGTAAAAAGAAATCTGAAATAAAATTTGGAAATTTTTAATTTAATGAAAATAAGAACAACACATCAGAATTGAAGGAAACAACAAAACAAGTGATTACAAGGAAATGGACTTCTACCTTAAGAAACCAGGCAAAAAAGAATGCAAATGATAGAGTGCAGAAGTTCTTGGAAAGTAAATTTGCTCACAAATTTAAATCACAAAATGGTATCCTTCCTTCTCTCTCTTTAGGGACCATTTCTGTTATTCAAAAATAAGCATACAAATATCAAAACAGGCAAAATCTCTGGTTATTGCAAATGAAAAGCTTTAAATTTCAAAACTTTCTTATAACAAGACACACTGAACATATTTTGGATTTAGGAAAGAAAAACTCTCTGTTTTCTTCATCTATTTCATTTCAGTATAACAAAACTAATTCTCAATGCAATTTACATTTTCCTAGGCCATGTATAAAAGAGTCCAGTAATGAGGAAGTATTAGGAAAAAAGCTCACTGACAAATATCTCAAGATAGTTCTTAAATACACAAAATACCATATTTTTAAATGCATTTTGAATGGTATGGTTTGAACTGGACCTTATACTAATGATTCACATAAGGCATACATGTGAACTAAATATATAATGTTTTGTTTTGTTTTTTTAAATCATACAACTGCTAAATGGTACCTCTGCTGTCATTTACTTGTACATCAAAGTTTTGACCCAGGGGAGGATTTTACAGTGAACTCTACCTAATTTCATCTTTTTTAGAGTCACCCTATTACTACAGCTTTAATGCTTACTATAAATTCGGATTTTGACACTGTTAGGGATGCCGTACCAGAATACTAAAACTGTAATGTATTAAACAACAGGAAGTTCTGTCTCACAGTTTTGGAGGCTAGAAGTTCCAAATCAAAGTTTGAGCAGACTGCTTCATTCTAACGGAGAATGTAGTGCCATGCTGGTGGGTTGCTGGCAATCTTGGGTTTCTGGTCCATCACTCTAATCTCTGTCTTCATTTTCCTGTGTGTCTATACAAATTTCCCATCTCTATAAGGTTACCAGTCACAATGGCCAAAGGCCTCACCCTCTCCAGTATGACTTCATCTTAACTAATTACATCTGCTAGGATTCTACTTCCAAGGAAGGTCACATTCTGAGGTCCTCAGAGTTAAGACTTCAGCATACGAATTTTAGTGGAACAGAATTCAACCCATAACAGAAAACAAACATATTCTCTTTTTCTTACGCCATCTTTTATTTTAATTATATGATACCCCTTAATGGCTTCCCATTGCAATGTGAATAAAATCCAATACATCAATATATTCTGGAAAAACCATACATCATCTGACCCCTGCCTGTATCCTTAATCTCTCTTCATGCCCCCTTTTGCTTTTTAAGTTTCATTTATATTTCTCTTCTTAAATATTTCTGACACGATACCTCAGCATCAGAATAGCTTCATGTTGACGGTTTTCTCCTTTTAGACTCCTCTCTAGTGCAGGTATCTATTTACCCACTTAGCTAAAACTACTTATCTTCTAAACACATCTTAAATTATTGCCACTGCATGCAAACATTTTCTATGTTTGAACCCTATTCTGAGTTAGCATTTTCATGTGTATGGTCCAGGAATACCTTTGTGAGCATAAGAGACGCTTGAAACTGAGTATACTATGTCTTCTCTGCTGATTGTAACTTGCATGAGGCAAGAGTATGTTTGTTCATCAGTCCATTCACAATACATGGTAACAATGCATTTTTTACTTGGTTAATGCTTAAAAATTGACTGAATGAATACAAGAGCCATGCAATCCACAAAGATCATGCAATGAAGTTGTTCAACCTATTTCATAATAATCACATTTACATATCTTCCTTACGTCTTATGTATTCTATGAAACTTTAACAAGATATTTGTGGCATCTAGATTCAACTACCATTCATGATTATCAGTGCCTAACACATTTCTCTAGTCTACCAAAATAACAATCCTTAAAGGAAAAAAAGAGAAAAGAAAATCTAAGGTGAAACAGCTTGTGTTAAGTGAACCAATATTGACTCCTGGTGATTACTGTTTTTATTTCAAATGCCCATAAATAAGAACATAATAAATATATGAGAAATGTATGCCTCACCTATGTTAAATGAGCCATTCTTTATCTTACAGGATACAATTAGGTTTATTTTTGAAAACTATAGCTGTGCATTTCAAATCATTTTGCAGGATGATTCAAGTATGACAAAAAACAGTTTGAAGGTAATTATAAGTTAACACCATGCCTGCAAGGTCAGGAGATTTTAACTAATTTTAGAACAATTAGTTGTTATCATAAAATCTGGTCTACAATAATTTAGCTACATTAAGCCTTATGTTGTTCTTTATGTAAATTAGTCTGAAAGCCTCTTTCAGAATAAAAGGTTTATAAGATGAGAAACCCTACGTTATATTTCCATGCTCCCTCCAGTATTGGCTCATGCTAAGTGTAAAAATGGCTCTAGATAACACCTCTGTAGCCTCCTGTCCTATTCACTCTATCATTCTTCCCCCAGCTCCAGCCACACTGACTTTCCTGCTACTCCTTGTATATGACAAGCATGATCCTCCCCGGGGGACACTGTCCTTACTCTTCCTTCTGGCTTAGCACAATCTTCCCCCATATATGCACATAGTATGTAGGTGTCTGCCAAACAATGCTATCAGAGGGGCTCCCAAATGGCCTTCGCTAAAACCCCACTTCAGATTCATCCCTCCTTGTTTTTATACATAGTAGTTTTCACCCTATAGCGTAAGGTATGTTTGTTATTTGTTTACTGTGTTTTTCCAGATCAGAATGAAAACGAGAACCCTTGCTGTTCTGTTACTGTTCTATTGTCAGTACCTAAAACAGTGAATGGCATGCAGTAGTAGGTGCTCAATGAATATTTGCTGATTAAATGAGTGAATTATAAACGAATAAACAAATGAACACATTGAATGTTCCCAAGATTGCATAAATTTATCCTGAGTCAATGTTTAACTGCCAGTGTTGGGGGGTTAATGTAGAGTGTGAGATCATCCATAATACCAGGCTTGCTAAAGTGTAACAGGAGACACTGGGGGCAATGGAAGGTTTTAGAGGTCATAGGCCTTTGGAATGCAGAGGCCTGGGGGCCACTCTGCCATTTGGAACGTCCCAGGGAGTTGCCTTTCCCAAAGCTTTCTTAGCCCAAACAGCCGCCCTGTGATCCAAGAGATGTACGCATTGTCCCGTACATTATGTTTAGCAGAACTCTCAGAACATGTTGATCTGCACAGTGTACCGTTCCCATAATCAGACTCTCCTATTTTCTGCAAGACCCCTTGCCACACATCACTTGCTTGAGAAACAGAGTAATAGACTAAACGGAAGCACCAGTAAAAGTGAGAGTAAAGAAGAGCAAAGGGTCTTTGTCCAAGTGCTGACCCGCTTGCCTTCTCCTCTCTTTCACAGCAAAGTCTGGAGTAATCTTTCATCTGTCCGTACAGGGATTGCTGGCCTTTCCTGGCATGCCAAATTAAACAGTTCTGCTCAAACTATTGATGGACATAATAACACAAGGTTTGTAATTTAGGTACAAAGTGACAAAAAATTAAAATATGGTTTTATTGCTTTTATTTCTTTGGCCATTATTATTAGCCTCTTATCAGTACAAATAACTTGTCACTAGGATAGTCTAGGTGAAAGATGACACATGACTTGTGAGCCCTCAACACAAGTCTATGTCTGTTTCTTATCTTAGTCATGGACCATTTTCTGGATCACATCAGAATGGTCATAAGCAGTTCATCTTTCAAAATAACTCAGTTTAAATCTCTTTTAAGATATAACTGAATCTTGATACTGACAGGAGCTCATACTTTCTACACTATCCAGTTTAGTATTATCTGTATAAGTATTAGCAAGAAAAAATGTTATTAGATTCATTCTATAATATAACATGGTTTTAGAAATTTAGAGACAATGATAGAATTGTGAGTGGTGAAACCAAAATGGTTTTCTCTGGAAGACTTAAAAGTTGTCACATCTTCCCACTCATAAATGGGTTTTATATTATATAGAGAGCCTTCAGTAATATTGACCATCTCTTTGCCATTATATAGCTGCAAAATTCAGTTCAATTTTTATATGGACTCTTTCATTTTAAAATGATTTTAGTAATGTCGCATAGAAGTAGCTCAAATCAAGTAAAACAACTTCCTCTTCATTTCCATTTCCCTTTTGTTTTTTTATTAAATAAGACTCATAAGACATCAAGAAAATATGGTATCTATGATGCAGAAATGAAAACGCTATTAAAGATATCATTACAGCTTTTTGTGCATTAAAAACATTTTGTAAACATAAAAATTTGATGGCTTAAGTGTAAATGAATCAGAACAGCTGAAATTAGATTGTTCTTCCAGTGTTTAGTACTAAAGGGATGCAATAATAGATAAAATACTTACTTATGATTTGAGTAGATATTCTATTATAATTGGAAACATAAATAGGCATTTTAAAGTCTGCTTTTCAGCAGAAGATAGATTATCAAATAAGTCTTTTCAATGTGTGTTTCTCTTTTTAGGATCTAAAGTAATACATTCTACAAATTTTCTCATAAAATATCATCTAGTTTGAAACTAGGGACAGGGAATCACCTTCATAAGAAATCACTTTTCATGGAGTAGTTAAGTTGGCCTTAGGAAAATCCTTATTACTTTATTCAAATCTATATTACCAACATATGTCTCTTAAACATAATGATGCCTCAAAAAGAAGACTTTATTTGATGGTTAGCTGGAAAACTCCAGTTTCAGGTAATATTTACATGAGGAAGCTACCTCCACTTATTACAGAGGAAGTTTTAATTCACTGCAAATATTAATTACATCAAGTGCATTTAATTTTTTTAAAAATTGTCAGCAATAATTGTATTGGAGGTATTAATTAATATTTTAAGCTTATATATTCTCTTCAGTTCATTTACTTTATAAAAATAAATTTCACTCTGCTCCTTGTTATAGTTGAAAGAAATGCTGAAAATTTTACTGCATGTAGTCACAGAAAATGTGCATCAAGTAATCAGAATCCACAGAATACCATTCTTTACTCCCTAAAAACCCTTCCTGGAAGAATATACTATACTTCCCACTGACTATTGAAAGCTTTTTAACCAAATGCTCTAATCATCTGAAATCAGTATCAATATAATATTTCCTATTCAGTCATAACTTAAGGGAGATTTAAATTGAGTTATTTTGAAAGATGAACTGCTTAGGACCATTCTGATGTGAAACAGAAGGTTTCATTAACAGTTGTTAATAATTAGAATTCCATAGTCTTAGAAGTGGTAAGACACAGGTCCTGCCAAAGCCCCAGTATTATTTCCATTTGTAGCTTTCCTTCCTCTTAACTCTATAAGTTTGGTAAAGTATAGTTTTGAAAGAAAAAAATAAGTAAAGATTCAAGAACTATATATTTTTCCTATTTTTCTCTCCTTTATCTCAGTTGTTAAGTTTCAACTAGTGCTTTAATTTGGAATATATCTGAATGGAATCCAAGCTCTTCCTTTTATTTATCAATAAAATCTTGAACTCTAGCTAAAACATGTCTCAAATACATTTGATATCCAAAGAATATCGTGCCCCTCCCCTTCTTGCTCTTTTCTCTACTTTCCTAGATCAACTTTATTAAAGATACCCATTTCTAGTCATTTCAAGTTTCTTTTCCACTCCAAACCTTTGGATGCCTTAAGAGGGCATAAAATAATAGAAAGTTTTAAAAAAATGTAATACTAACCAAAATAGGAAACAGGACCATCTAGAGAAAGAATAAATAATTTTAATTAAAAAAATTATTAAATTAGTATTTGCTATTCTTCCCATGGATCATTAAATCATAAATTGTTAAAATTTAAGGGTTTCAGAAATACCTAACTTTAACTTTTCCATTTTTGCAAAAGGTGAAGAAACCAAAAAGTCATTTATTTACTATTTTCTCATAGTTGTTTTTCAAAATTAATTTAAATTTAAATTTGTTCTTTCTCAAAACTAATGTTGAAATCCTAGTGCACGATGTGATAGTATTTGGAGGTTAAGCCTCTGGAGGTTACTGGAGCCTTCATGAGTGGGAATAGCACTCTTACATAAAGACCTCACAAATCTCATTAGCCCCTTCCACCATGTGAGGATATAAGAAGTCTGCAACCCAGAAGGCTCTGACTCAGCCATGCTGAAACCCTCATCTTGGACTTCCAAGCTCAAACACTATGGGAAGTAAGTTTCTCATGTCTCTAAGACACTCCATTTGCTGTATTTTGTTCTGTTGTGGCCCAAATGAACTAAGACAAGGTGGGACTATTCTAGGGATCTTCTCATGGCCAACTCACGTCCAAATACTATCCTTTAGCAGGAGGCTGTCATGATCAGCTTGTGAGTAAAAATAAATGAGGTAATGAGAACTTATGAATCTTGACTTGACATATTAAAATAAATAAATAAATAAATAAGCTGCTTTAGCCATAAACTGCACCACATTTCTGTTTAGATCTGACAACAAATTTGGTTTCTCCAATGTTGAAGCCATCGGCCCTCTTTGTTAGGGGCTTTCTGCCTTTGGAATCCAGTATTTCCTGACTTTATGTTCCTTACTCAGACTCCAGATTATCTTTAGAGCTGAATAGATCAGACTGAAGGCCAGGAAACCAGCTAGGTGTCTGATGCAGTAAGAAAGGTAATAGATGATGAAGGGTTGAAATGACTCAATGATGGGGGTCAAAGAAAAGGTATCAAATGCTGTCAGTATTAAGTGTAAAAACCTTGTGTCCCCAACTCTACACACACACACACACACACAGTCCCGCTAAGTCTTCAAGGAGTTAAGTAATCTCAACTGAGTGGCCACCAAGACCTAGAATCAAAAGAACACGCCAGCAACTTACTGGCCTACTGTTTGTAGGTATCCTGATCCTTCAGAATCAGTAATCTGTAGTTGCTTTTAATGACAATAAAACTTTTAGAAAGTGCTCTTGCCCTAAAAACAAGTGAGTAAGTTCTTTAAGAGTAGCTGAAAACCCCAGAAAACATTCTCTTTCCCTACTTTGTCAGAATTGATGAGCCACTCAGAAACCTGAAGAAAAAAAAAATTAAAGAATAAATAAATTCAGATAATTAAGGAGGTTGGGTGGATTTTTAATTTGCAGTTGTAATTATAACTGGCTTGCAGCATAACCAAGTGCTTGCAGTGTAGCACAAAGGAGACACTGTCCCAAGGGTCTAAATGGACAGCTATTCAAAATTGTGTGAAATAATGGTGATTCTAGTCTTGTCTGCTCCCTGCAGATGATATTAAGTGCCTCTGATGTACTTCAGGAGAGCATAATAAGATATAACCCTTTAAACAAATATCTGTATGAGTGGGTGCTAGACAAGTATGCATTTACAAGTAAAATAAATCTGTCTACTACTTATTTGATACCATTTTCAGGGATATCATAAGTGATATCATTATTCCACAGATGACTTGTTCTGGGCATTGTATCATTTATGTAAAAGAGATGGCACTTCTCCCTTAATGGCACGTCTGGTAGGTATGGATAGCTTTCAGCCAACAAAAGTTTTACAATAAATTTCAGATGGTTTGCATAAAAAGGACTTGTGTCTCTTGGCAGCTGTAACAGAAGCATCTGCTGCTTTGTTTAAGTCTGGTTTTTCTTTTCTTCCCTGCTTTGTGTTTGTGTGTGTGTGTGTGTAATTACCGTTGTACATCTCAATTAACCAATCATATAAATATTATTATTATTGTTATAGTTATTATTATGATTACTTAGAATTTGTCCCTCTGGTCTGTAAATTGGTGATTTTGTTGGTTTGATAGTCTATATATTTGTATAGTAAATCTCATCTCAGGCTATCACTTTCAGAGCCAAATAAGGTTCAGTGTAGCTAGAGCAGCATTTTTAACCAATTAGGGTGAGACTTCAGTAGAACTTATAATATGCTTGTGCTTGCAAAGGAAACTTTGGAGTTTTATCATCTTATTTTTATATATAAAGTCTTATCTCTCAAACACTAAAATGGTAATTCTCTCCACCACATCTGTCTTCTTGCTGGGTCGGTGACTTATCACAAGATTTTGGCTTTGGACTTGTATCACCCAATGTCCAAAATAGTAGACGTGTTAATGAGATGCAGAATGCACAAAATGGGTGAGTAGGAACTGTATTGTGTAACATAATTAGGATCTAGAAATTCAGACAGCATCTGGAATGGTGGACATTTTCTACGAAGATTAAATTTAAAATAGATGAAAACGAAATCTGAAAAATAAAACATTCAAAATTTACATAATGAGTCAGTCATAAATAAGAAGCAGGATGAATGGACAAGTCCCAGTAGTGTACAATGTGTTCATTACACTAGCTAATGTGGTATCGGCTGCATTTAGGAAAAAGAAGGAAGCTAGTTATGATTTCCCTGTATGCAAAAATAATTGCTAATATTTATAGAGCATTTTCAAAGTAGTAAACACTATGTTAAATTCTTTATGTTTGTTATTTTATTTAAGACACAGTTAAGGATGTACATTGCTCCTTTTATCGTTAATAGGCAATGAGGGTAATGCTTAGTTATCATTAATCAGATCATTTTTGGAATACTGCATCAGTTCGGGAATAACAATTCAGCAGGAATATAGTGGAAGCTCTGTCTATTTAAAGAAATAAGATAAAATAGTGAAAGCTTTTAAAAAAAAGTTCATATTACTTTTCGTTTGTGGCCCACCTCCTCCATGGGATGGTGAATTCATGAGCACAAGTGCAGATCTCTCTAGTGCAAGACTGTATCTCAAGTGCCTAGCACAATACCTAGACAGAGTAGGTCATCATCTATTTTCTGATACTTAGCAAAATTAAATTTCCCTGCATTGGCAATCAATATCTGGGGATCTAGGCAGTTGTCCTGAAATAATTTAATAATTTTTTTGTGGAAGATTAAATCTATTCTTTACACTAGTGAAGAAAACAGAGCAAAAATATCTAATTTAAAGGAAAAAAATGTAATAATAATTACTCCCCCCAAAACAGAGGAAGTAGAAAGAGAAGGCATTATTTCAGTGTCACTGAATAGTCCAGCATAATTTGAGTATAAGTTGTTAAAAGTATCAAAAAAGTATTTTACTTTTCCCAATGGTAATAGGTGTCCTATGCATTAAGGTCATTTATAGACTGAAATACCTTGGCTTTAGTTTGCATTCCAGAAAGGATGAAAATATCTAGAAGTTTTCAAGTCTTTTGGGAATAGTTTGATGATATTTTGAGTTTATGTTAGAACTACTTTTTTTTTAAAGATTTATTTATTTATTTGACAGAGAAAGACACAGTAAGAGAGGGAACAAAAGCAGGGAGAATGGGAGAAGGAGAAGCAGGCTTCCCATAGAGCAGGGAGCCTAACACAGGACTCAGATCCCAGGAGCCTGAGATCAGGACCTGAGCTGAAGGCAGATGCTTAACCAACTGAGCCACCCAGGCATCCTGTGCTAGAACTATTTTCACTTTTAATCATTATATTACTCACAAATAATTTTGGCAAAATCATTCAGTAATAAAGTAAATTAGATCATTCAATTCAATGATATAAGTGATCAGTTTATTTATATGAGAATAATTTAAAACATACAATTCAGTAACTATAAGGAAATTTATAATGTAATTTAATAACTACAAAATTGCTAATTGTATCTAATTAATGGCAGAAGCTATAAATGTCAATCTGTTTGGTTTTTGTAAGGGCCATACAGATTCTAAGCCAAATTAATACTCCTTTCCCTCTAGGTACACATCACATAAACACAGACACATATAAATCATTAGAGTCAACCAATACATTTTATTATACACCATACATATTACAAGTTAAACATTTCCATTTCTGTAAAAAAAGAAGGAACTAAAATGAAGATATACATTATTCTATACTGGAATATCAAGGAATGTTCTTTAAATATATTTTCACTGCCTATGGGAATATTGTCTTCTTTTTCAACAAATATATATTAAGCTCTTATTGACTCTCAGGACCTTTGTAAATGCTGAGGATATGCAAATAAATAAGGCAAAAAGTTTGAGTCTTTAAAGATTTCAAAGTCTTCTGAAGATTAGAGACAGGGCGTCCAAATAGTATTTTGTAAACAATTACCCCTATAATGAAAACAGGAATCAGTGTATCAGGATGTTCATAGAGAGAACAATTTTCATTGCTTAGTGGAAGATGCAACATAGTTTATGAGAAAGAACAAAGGTGATGTTTGTATTTGTCCTAAAAAATATGCAAGGATCTACAAGGGAGATAAATATAAAAGCACAAAACCACATAGCTTGTTCAAAAAAATATAAGGAACATAATGTCCAAAAATCCCAGGAAACCTGGGACTGTATTAGCAGCAAGGTGATTAGAATAAAATTTTCAATATAGTTATATGTGATGATGACTATGGATTTTAACCTGCAATGTATGCAGTGTAAGAATCAAAATTTATTTAGAATAACTCATAATTTATTCAACTATTTTGAAAGCTGAAAGTGGTCATTCTAGAGGTAGCCTAGAGTGGAGAACAGTGGAAACAAACAGGCCCCAAATCAGCATTGTGATTGAGTTTGGGAGTGATTTTAAGAGACTGATTGTGGCTGTGTCCATATCTTTCAAGTCATGACCAATAGAGTGTAATGGTTTTGAATCTTTAGTTAAGCAGAAATAAAATTTCCCAGTGTCATTTCTCTCCCTGTGTCCTTCTAGATTAGGTTAGCTATAGAGAAATTTCCATTAAAAGCAACTGGCATTATGTTTTCAAGGTTAGTATAAGGCACCAAGGGCTGTTTCTGCTCATGTTGTCCTTCATCTCTCCTTTTTCAGACTTAGCTTATATCCTCTACCTGGTCCCATGCCACATGTTTCAGGTTTCTGTTAAAGCAGAACCTCAGTTTTATAATGAAATCATTTTCTGGTATCAAACTGCTGAATAATAAGCCACCCCAATATGCAGTGGCATAAAACAAGGACCATGTAATTGTATTCACAAGTTTGTGGTTCAGGAGTTTGGGCAGGATACAGTGAGGACAGCTTGTCTTAATACTGTGATGATTGGGACTCAGATGGAATAGCTCAAATGGCTGGATATGCCTGGGATGGCTGAACAGATCATATGTTTTGGACCTTGGTTCTGGCTGCCATCTGGATTCCACAGTTCTCCATATTATCATTGTGGGGGCATGGAATATTTGAGAGAGCCACTTCACTCATTTGCTTAGAACCTGGGCTAGAATAGATACAAAAGCTAACAGCTCCTTGGGCTTCTTTTTCTGTGGGCTTTTCCCTCTTTCCATGCAGCCTCTCGATGTGGTCTCCCTCATGTTTGGGCTTCCTCATTCCCTAGTAGTCTAATGAGAGTCAGACTTCTTACAAGATAGCTGACCTGACCCACAGTGAGCATTCCAGAGGACCTGTGTGGAAGGCGCTGAGCATCTAATAAACTAGCCACAGAGGTCCCAGAATGTCATTTCCACTGAATTTTATCAGTCAAAATTATTAAAATGAGTCCTGACAAAGGGAAGAAAATTGTCTCTCAATGAGACAAATAGCAAAGAAGTTTCAGTCATCTTTAATCTACCATAGAGAAAACAAAACCACAAGCAAAGAAAGCAAAGGTAAATGAAGTGTCAGGAATGGTTGAGATTTTAAAAATAAATTAATTATCTCATCAATGGGCAATGAGGTCCATGCTGCCTTCTTTGGGTTAAGCTTAAGGCCTAGCACCTCACTTTAGCTAAATGCCTGGGGATCAAACACTATTTACCTACATTCTCATCACTTTCCTTTATATAGGAAAGTGTCTTTCCTATGTCTTAAGACATAGGATAAGAGAGAACGCAAATCTAATTTCATGAGAACCAGTAGGGTAGTACTTGATATATGAAAGAGAAACTATTTTAGATACATTTTATTATAACCTTCTAGAGTTAAGACCAGATTTCTTGCTGATGACAGTTCCTACATGAAGAGAGTTTTAGAGATCCCAGTCATTAAGTTTCTGTAGGATATGTCAGCAAATGGCTGCCCTGGGATGTTGAAAGATCAAGAGACTCAGTATCACATGTTAGAATGAGAAACTGCCCATGTCTGTGCTTGAACTGTAAAGTCGTGGTGGCCATGGGTAGAGAGAATGCAGCTAATGAAGCAACTCTGTGACAGCATCCCTTAGATTGACCAGGTCCTGGAAGGGACTGCAGTTGTAAAAGTGGAATGGGGTCATGTAGCATGTGAATTATCTGCTTGAAATGATAAATGTAGTGGAAGATGTTAGACTTGAGGGAGGGTATGGAAAAGGGGCTCACTGCTGGGAAGGTTAAGGGGTATGATCAAAAGAAATTCAAGTTCTAGTCCTTGCTCGCCTTACTGAGTCTTACCTTCTTCCTCTATGAAATAAAGGGATCAACCATGATCTCTAATATTCCTCCTAATTCTGAAAGTCTGTAAATGATTTAGAAAAATATTACAGGCTAATTCCTTGCTAACCTGCATGTAAGGATAATACCAACAGAACATATGTCATTTATCTACATAATCCCATGACTTTTAGATGCATGATTTTGTTTAGATTATCCTTACCGCTTCTTATTTAAAGTAACCATAAACCTGAGATTTTCAGGAGCAACATTATTTTTTAAAAATTCTAATTATTTCTTCCCATTATTTAGACCACATATCTGAGCATCAAAGTGTAAAATTTGGGGCACTATACATAGACATAAGACACTATGCTCAAAGGGAACAAGTCTTCAAGATAAGGAATATTTGTCTTTAGCCAAAAGTAAAGGAGACATTTTGTTATTGTTTAATGCCAAAATAAATAAAATGCATATCTTACTGAGAAAAAAGGAAATGAAAAAGTGTATATTAAGTGTGAAATACAAAAATGACTTCCTACTAATTAATGACTATGAAATTATATTTTAACTTATGAACACCAGTATATTTTATTTTCTGTGATGGTTGTGGGCTTTATGAAAATATAACGGAATAAAATATTTCCTGGCTCTTCACATGTTGACAGTCTTTTTTCCTCCTTTTTCCACAATGTTAAATTATTCCCTAAATGTATATAGAATGGGAATGTTTTGCTCAATGTCAACATATGTCTTATGTGAGATTAACAGAGATAAATATTGTCAGTTTTGAGATGGAAAAAAAAAAGTGAGAGAGAGAGACTGATTTTCCCATGATCACTAATAAAGACTCCTTGGTGAGTAAATTCATATTATGTTTTACAAATGTTGGCAAAACTATTCCTGAGCAGCTTCGAGTCAAAACTGTCATTTCTTAGCTGATGAAAATGTGAATATGAATTCTTCCGAATGCATGTTAATTTTTGCCCTCACATGAGACCTACAGCTGGTTTTCAGAAAGGTTGCAAAAGGAATGGTTTAGAAATAGTTCTGCTGTCAACAGTGAAGCTAAAATGAGACTCATCTCTTGCTGTTCAACAATCCAGGCATTTAATCCCAGTATAGTCCATGTTCAAGTAGACAAAGGGATGATCAGGCCAGGGAAGAAGAAAACATAATATCTATAGACTCTGTGAAATGTCAGTATCACAAGGCTTAGTATGAGACCTTCAAAAACCAGATGATAAATGTGTACCTTTGTCAAGTTGTTATGGGTTATGGTCAAGGTCTCTCTGGTCATTTCTTTAAAAGTCAGGTTTCTTTTTAGAATGAAAGGTTGAAGAATAATCTTTTTCTTTGGGGAATTTTAAGAAAAGACTATTTTAAGGATACTTGCAGCAAAGTTTGCTCTGTACCTCAGAGTATGAGCTACAACAAATTCCTAGTCTCATCTAGCTCCATAATGGAATAAGGTGACAAGATATATAATTATATGCATATAATGTGACAAGATCATAATATTTTGTAATGGATAAAAAGTCACAGATTAACCGGCAATAGAATCATAAATTCTAAGGCACAATTATCAGAGTCATAAAAGTAGAGGAATCATATAACTCTGTCAATGAAGATATACCTCTAGACAACACAGATAAGCATCCAGATAAGTCAAGGCAAAGGATTTTTCTTTTCAATTGAAATATGTTGTTCTTTAAAATGATGGTATCATTAATTAACCATTCCAATATATTCTTGCTAAAACTGAATATATTTATTTTCATAACAATGAAGGTTAGAATAAAAGAAACAGAAAACAAGAAAAATTTAAATGCTAAAAGTTTGTCTCTAACCAAAATTTTTGTGATGGTAGCATAAAATCCTACAAGTGGTAGATCAGAAAGGAACAGAGACCATATACAATAACAGTCACCTTACAGCCATCAAAATCTAGGATTGTTTTTATCACTATTACATTGATCTAGGTCAGAGCTCTCTCAACTATAACTGTTTTTCTCCTTTTTATTGAAAATGAATACTGACATTATAGAATCACTACTAACACTGGACATATGACTGAAATAAAAAAATCCCTATTTTGAGGGTGAAAAAAGACTGTTCTTGGAGGTCTGAAATAAATTATTTGCTGGGACTGTGTGTATATCAGCACAATAGTCTTTTCAGCAACAGACAGAAAAGCTTGCCAGGCTCATAAATCTGAGGAAACAAAAGGGGAACAAATACCTCAGAAAACCCAGCCCCCACCAATTCAAACAATGAATAATCTCTCTCTTACTTGGAACAGAAATGTAATGTGAATAACAATAATATTACATGCAAAAAGTGCATAAAAACCCGCTGCTATCTTGTAAAATTGTATTCAAATACAGTTTTTTTTTAATCCACATTATTTTACTGTATTGTAAACAGTATTTCTAAACCATTTCTAAACTATTTCTAAACCATTCCTTTTGCAACTGTTTTGAGATAGTTGTAAAAATTAAGGTGATTTCAAATTTAATACTTTTCAAAGCCTTTTCAGTAGCTGAGACTGAGTTGCATAGGTATTAATAATGTGGATATTCTATATGAATAATAATATTTACATAGCACATGGTATTTTAATGCCCTCTAGCCAAAGACCACTAAGAATCCACCTGTGGTTGGACAATTTGCAGTGAGGCAGACTACCCACCATCAGGAACTATGAGGAGTCAATAAGAGGTTTTTATTTTTCTTTATTTTTTAAAAAAAACTTTTTAAAAGAATTTATTTACTTGAGAGAGAGAGACAGAGAGAGAGGGCAGAAGAGGGGCAGAGGGAGAGGGAGAAGGACAAACAGACTTTGTGCTGAGTTTTGAGCCTGACTCAGGTCTTGGTTCCACAACCCTGAGATCATGACCTGAGCCGAAACCAAGAGTCAGAAGTGGCGGGGTGGGGGGGCAGTGAGGAGGCAGTGGGACATGAAGAAACAGATTCCCTGCTGAGCAGGGAACCCAACACTGACTTGATCCCAAGTTCCCAGGATCGTGACCATGACCTGAGCCACAGGGAACCACTTAACCAACGGAGGCGCTCCATTGCTCCAATAAGAGGTATTAGACAACTATCATATGATCTCCCTGATATGAGGAAGTGGTGATGCAACATGGTGGCTTAAGTGGGTAGGAGAATAAATGAAAGAAGATGGGATTGGGAGGGAGACAAACCATAAGTGACTCTTAATCTCACAAAACAAACTGAGGGTTGCTGGGGGGAGGGAGTTTGGGAGAAGAGGGTGGGATTATGGACATTGGGGAGGGTATGTGCTTTGGTGACTGCTGTGAAGTCTGTAAACCTGGTGATTCACAGACCTGTACCCCTGGGGATAAAAATATATGTGTATAAAAAATAAAAAATTAATTTAAAAAAAAAGAGGTATTAGAGAAGGCTTATTACAGGCTGTGCTTTGGTTTGAACTTGGTGGGGAGTTTCAAGGAAGCAGAAGTTCACTCTAAAGTGAGTGAGGTCAGAAAGTAGGGAGAATTCTATAACCATGTAACTTAATAAATCTCAACTAGAAGGAGGGAAGACTGGAGGGAGACTAAAGCTGTAATGTGTAAAGAACTAGCAACCACCCATTACTACCTGGGAGTGAAGGCTATGTGGGAGGGAGGTGGTAAGACAAATTGTCATCTTTTTTTTTTTTTTTTTTTTTTTGGTCTCTTTATCGATGTCACAAAGTGGGCTTGTTTGTTTGATGTTGGTGTTCTGTGAGATCTTTCATGTCCAACAGGATTCAACAACACCATGACATGCAGTTGTAAGTGCCAGACCAGTTCCCAACTGTCAAAGGAGTTTTTTTCGCTCTCAGGTGTAAAATTTAGTTAACCATAAGGTGATCAATAAAAGTGGCCTAAAAAGCACATACATACACACAAATTAAGTGTAACCTTTAATGGGCTTTACAAAATAATTTCAAACACAGTTATTTTATTTTATGGAACTCTTACCTGATATATGACTCAGACCACTAAATTTCCAAATATTAATTCATTTAGTCCCCATAAGGTAAGTACTATTTCTACCTCAATTTTTAAATATCAGAAAACTGAGGCATAGGGAAATTAAGCCACTTGCCCAAAGATGTAAATCTAGTAGGTAGGAAAGTTGAAATTTAAATTCAGGCAGCTGGTTTCAGGATTTAAACTCTTTATGCTATGCTACTATTAAAAGTTACTCTACTCTTTTGGACTTTAAATTAATTTTCACATCATACATATAAAATCATGAGGAAACCTATGAAAAATTTGTTTTCCTTAATATTTAACCATTTCCACCTCCTTCTCATTATCAGTGTTCTAAAACTTAGCACACTTCTGCATTGCTCGCTTAGCAAGGAGATAGTGCAGGCTCCTCTGGGTTCAACTGTTGTATTAGCGATTATTCAACCCAGAGGGCTGATTATCAGGGATAGGCCAAGCAGAGGACAGAATGGAGAATGAGCAAAGAGAGATCAACCTTGACCTAGCCCCATTAGAAAGAAAATCTGGATTACCCAATTACTTCTACCTCTCAATATTTACTGTGTTTTGTTTTAATTCAAGGATGCAGCACAGCTAGTCTGTTTTGGCCAATCACAATTAGATGACTATTTTTGTGCTTCCAAACATCTCTGTAGCCTCGATGATGTTTATTTGATTTGAATTAAAAGCTGAAATGGAGGCTTTTGGAATGAGTCTGTGCTACTGACTCAGCTGCTTCTTTTATAAAGCCATTCTATCTGCTCCTTCCTATGCATCAATACTCTTAGTTTTGCTAACATGACCTATATGCAGTTATGATGTACATATCTTGTCTATAATGGTAAATCCAGTATAGATTCCCTTAAATAAAATTTTAAATTCTTCACATAATAGACCCATGTATTCTGGAAATGTATGCATTTCATAGGAAGAACTAAGGTATTTCAGGTTGTGATAAAATTCTACAAGCTGCCTGTATCCATTCTAGACACTGAGGTCTTTCACTGGTAGATTCAGTTTATCTCATTTCCTGTTACCAGGGAAGAGACAAATTAATATACTCCTCAGCTTCCTCACCTTCATTCTGAAAGTCACAGGTGGCCTAAAGCTTCTTATCTGATATCTTTGGAATAAGCATTAAACATCCAAGTGTAGGTAAGTCAGATCTTCCTCCCATTTTATTTGGTGATTCCCATTCTATCACTCAGCTCTTAGAACTGGGTACCACTAAATATTTGAGTTATTTTCTCAAGTGAATCCTGTATTGGAGAGTATGCTTAGTATCAAACATTACAAATCACAATAGATCACTGCATGTCTGATATTTTTCAGACACTGAACATAAAATGGACTACAAAGTAAACAAAATCCCAACCGTCATTGAATTTTTATTTTGGTAAGAGATCATATTAGTTAGAGCAGACAGCTACAAAAACAAATAAATCTCAAACTATATAATGGTTCAAATAATGGTTCATTTATTATTCAGGTAAATAATCAAAACTGCTCCTTTGGGTCAAGGTGGAGGAGGGGTTGCTTTGCCCCACATGTCCATTCAACATGTGGCTTTAAGATAATATTGAGATACAATATGTAGACAGAAGAAAACAAGCATGCAATCAAATAAATAAAGAAAGAAAGAAGTGCATCTGTTATGTCTTTATATTCCAGGGCTAGAAGTAATATACTCCTTACTTCTGCTTATATTCCATGGCTAGAACATGTAATGCCCTTAGGCATGGGCACATAGGGTCTCTGTCTTATGCCTTGTACCTCTGGAGACCCATGCTTTACGGTGCTTTATTTGAAATTTTCTAAGTCCCCTGGCACTGACTTGGGTTTGGCAAAGAATACTGTCCAAGTAGAACACCTAGACCCCAGACTAGGTCCTCTGTGAACTCCCATCTCCATTTCTCACCTGGGGTCATTCTGTGATCCTCTGCCTCATGTGTGGGGTCAACAAGATGCTGTAAGGAGCTCCTGGACTAAAATCTGCAAGGTTACCCTGAGATCCTGTGCTTAATGAATAAATTACTCTCACTGGCTTGATTTCATATTTTTTTTTTCATAGAAAAAGTTTTATCTTTTTTTTTTTTAAAGCTTCGGAGGTAGACTTTAGTGACTCATCAGTTGCATATAACACTTATTACATCAAGTGTCCTCCTTAATGCCCATCACCCAGTTACTCTTCCTCCACACACCTCCCCTTGAGCAACCCTGTTTGTTTCCTATAGTTATGAGTATCCTGTGATTTGTCTCTTCTCTGATTTATGTTATTTTTCACAGTTGTCTGAGATTAGGGTATCTAAATTGGTTGGCATGACAACATTGAGTGACTCACTCATGTTGGACATTTGCTGAGTTTAGAGGTCTAGACTACCTATGACTAGTACCAGCACTTGAGCTTGAACCACATATATGAACCCATACATTAGTCCTTTTATATCCATCAGCTCTCAGTGGTGCAAGTTCTGAGCTAAGTCTGGTATGGAGTACCCACAGGTGGTAGCTAGCAGTAGAAGGTGTCTTTCATTCTATGAGCTCCCTTCTGCTGGTACCAAGTACCCCATGTCAGGCTATCTTCCAAGAGTGGATATACCTCTTCCTTTCCTAGGATGTTGAGATTATTGCTCCACAATAACAAAGCATCCTTTGTTGTTTTCTTGCCTCCATTAGATGTGGCACCACTATGCTCATCTAAAGTCTGTCTTAAGCCATGCCAGAGAACAAGTGTACATTTCTTGTGTAGAAACAACTGCTCATCTTGCTTCACCTATAGGCCCCTTATCTATCCTCCCCACTGATGGTAGTGTGTAGAAGGCAGTGATACTTATCAACATTGAAAGAGATCACATTCCAGAATATAGTGATAACAGCTTTAGGAGTTCAAGAGAAGACATGGTTGAAAGATGCACTATTATTCTTTCCAGATGGTAACCATAAGGTGATAGGAAAATGAATCATCTTTCACACAATTCTGCATTCTCTGGATAACAATTGCATTTTTGGTCATCACCAATAAAGCACAATAAGAATCTCTGAAAAAGTCATTGGAAGTTGGTACTCTTAAACAGCATGATGGATAATGCAGTGTCTTGAGGAATGATGCAATCAGCATTAAATAAATGGTATTTTGGATCCACAGGAAAAAAAAAAAAGATATTTATGGTTTAAATACAAACAGTTGCCAAAATACATGGCATTATTAGTAATAATAGCACTGCTACTTTTTTTTCACAGTGGAAGATAAGAAATTATTCAGGAATGTCACATTTGACAATAAAGTACATACAGAGATTTCTTAATCTTAACAGGAGGAGATGATACCTGGATACTATAGAGAATGTTTGCTTATATTTGTTGGATAATAAACTAATACAGAAATAACTCTTCTGTGGCCATTATTCTAAATATTCACTGATGAATCACTGTATCTCAAATGGACCCAAGAATTCTTTAATATATTTTTAATCAAATAGTTTAAATGAATGAAGTTCCCACAAAAATATTTTCCTAGGTCCCTACACACGCCAAGAGTGGACAAGACTAGAATTCATTCACATGGACACGTATAAGAATGGAAATGTAATCTAGCTGTAAGTCAGGGAAGAAACAGGAAATATTTGTGTGTGTGCGCGCGCGCGTGTGTGTGTATGCGTACACAGCTAGCAATGCTGACATTGATAGTCAAATTATGAATATGAATGTACAAACTATCAAGTATTTTGGGGTATAAAATGTGCCTTGGAGAGGAACAAAGTTAAGAATAGAGATTGAGAATGTCTAATCGATGATAGACTCAACACTGGGAGCAAATTTCTGTTCACCATATAGCTAGATTTGATCTTGATTTTGTGCAAAAGGGACTACTTTTTATCTCCATATAAACGTGTCTATAGTGAATTCTCCTCCTCTTTGTTTAACTAAATTTAGTTCATTGTTAAAGTCCAGATCAATTAGCATTTCTTTAATCAACTTTCTATTCTCATTGATGATTTCCTCCCCTAGGTTTCCCAAGCATTTTGTTGATGCTTCAGTTATCCTGCCTATCTCACTCTGTACTATGTTACAAGGAATATTACATATTCTTTGACATCAGGACCCATTACTTTCTTTTTGATCTTTGAGTTTCACAAGGCCCACTGCCATTGATTTAAGTTTAAGAAGTCCTCTACAAATGTTTGTTCAATTGGCTTTTTGGCCTGCTCACCTGGAAAAGTAACAAAAACTTACACCTGATGTAAATAGACCTAACAGAACAAAACCCAGAAGGCCTCTTGACCTTGGCCATTTAGAGCAGTACCTTTTAATCCTCAATATGGAAATAAAAACACCAATAGGAATAATAATAGAAGGTAATTACAATGGCAAAGAAATGGAAATAACTAACTTTTTCAGGAAAACAAACTTACATATACACTTAATAATCTGTTAACTGTAAATAATAACCCCTTTTCAAAACCTAACTTCATTAATAAATGATCTGATGATAAATGAAATAGTGAAAGTCTGATGAACCCTCTATAAGAACTCAGCAATTTCTGTCTCTTAGCCAAGGCCTGAGAAAAACACCCATATGTTACTGTGGCCATGTCAATAGAAGCCTCATTTGTAAATAAAAATACTACATACAATACTATGTTCTTAGATACTGGATCACAAGTAGCAATGATACAAGGACACCCTACTAATATAGAAAACCTTAAAATAAAAACAGGACTAACTGAGGGAATAAGAAGGAAATTAACTCCAGGAACATGGGTACATAGATTTCTAACACTTGATGAGAGACCCTCCTGTTAAGGCTAAATTAGCTGAAGGTCCTAATTTAGAAAACATTCCTGGGATGGATGTGATAGGACATAATAAGGATTTAACTATTCCTAAAACTAATTTAGCTATAGCAAAATGTACTACAATTAAATGATCTACCCTGATTAGAATAACAGATATAACAATACAATCTTAAGAGATATTCAAATTAAAGAGAAAATTCAGAAACTTCTAAAAGAACAAATTATTGTGCCTACTATTTTACCATATTATAGCCCAATTTGGCTTATTAAAAACTCAGACATGATATAGATTTGTGGTAGATTTTAGGAATTTAAACAAACACTCTCCCAAGTGAGGGAGCACTCCAAGATATAGACACTATCATAAATGATATCACAACTGGATCTTGAAATTATATAGTAATAGGCTTATTTGACATTTTCTTTGCTATACCAATTGATGAGGAGAGCCAACTCATGACTGAATTCACATGGGAAGTAGACATATCAGTTTAGTATATTATCACAAGGATACCTTAATTGCCCAGTTATAGGCCACAACCTTCCCATACAAGACATCCAGGCCTTTCAGGAAAACATAACATACACAAACCATTATTTCCTATATTGATGACATGCTTATTTATGATGATAACTTGGAAGAATAGACTAGGGTCAAGAGAGAGTTAATTGAATTTCTTACACTCAGAAGATGGATGATCAACCTAGGTAAGGTCCAAGGACCCCGAACTACAGTAAAATTTCTAGGCATAATTTGGTTCTCTGAACATAAGAAAATGCCAGAGTCAGTCATAAATAAGACAGATTTCATACCAACTTTTACCACAAAAGAAGCAGTTCAGAAACTGATGGTATTGTATAGATATTATATATAACACATACCATTTATGAGAATAATATTAAAAGTCATCTTGGAAATAACTAAGAAGAACAGGAATTTAGGGGACAGAGACTCAAGAGGCCCTTTTACTTATTTGAAAAAACACTACTGGTAATCTAACACATTAATGAAGACTAATAAACTAGAGTGCCTACCTATTTTCATGAGGATTTTCAACATGGTCACTGTGGACTAAAACACCACAAGACCCCAAATTTTGCTCAATTGGATTTTGAACTAAAAAGCTCCTGTAGTCTGAGAATAGATACCAACCAATTTAAAGGCTTACCTGGGCACTCTATGAGGCCCTACAATACAGAGCCACTAACAGAAAATAAACTAATTATACTTAAACTCCAACAGCCTATTCTGGATTAGGTAATAAAACAGAACCTGATAAACAACAGAGGGAATTATCCCTGACCATAAAGTCCTAAAATGGAATTGGTATATTTCAGAATGGGACATTTGATTTGATGGTCAACACTCCACATTATCTGAGGAAATCTCAGCAATGCCTATAGTACACTTCCCAGTGTTTCCAAAGGGCAAGCCTATCCAAGCTCAAGCAGTTGGGCAATGAAGACCATCACTGGTCCACAGCACTCAGTAACGCATGGTTTACAGATGGATCAGCCTCCATGACACTAGCCAAAATGTGCTGGTAGCCTGTGGTCTTGAGGTCTAACTGTCTAACCGACAAATCAAACTCTAGAGAATCAGGACAACATACTGATCTAATAGCCATAAAATTGGTGATTGAACAACATATTCAGGAAAATCAGAAAGAGGTATGTCTTTTCTCAGACTCATGGGCAATAGCTAATGGAATAACTATTTGGAATGAAATGCTTATTTCCTACCTAGAAGATGGGAAATAAGGACATATGGCAGAAAACAGCACTGGCTGACATCTCCACATTCATCACACGTGTCTCTGCACATCAGAAGTACAATTTGAAGGAACCAAATTTAATAACCAGGTGGACCAACTCAGTAGGAAAACATGAAACAAGGATTCTTAAGATTCATCTTAAGAAACACAATGATTCATGGGTAAGGAAGAAACCAATTCGAAATAGTCATGTATAAACAAGAAGGACAATGGAATATAAAATATGAACAAACAGATATGCCAGTTGATAGGATTATTACACAGGCACATCACCAAACCGGTCATACAAGTACACAACAGACTAGAACATGGTTAGAAACAAGAAACATGCATATACCTAACAAACACCTCCAAATTTCAAATTAAAAGATATGAGAATTGCCAGAAGTTTAAAGCTTGAAGGTAACTAATGAATACTCCGCATATGATCAAAACTGACAGACCCTTCCAAATTATACATACTGATTATATATGATCCATGCCAATGTCAGAAAGTAAACAGTATGCATGCACCATTGTAAACAGACGGTCAGGAATAGGATTAGCCTACTCCTGCAGGAAAAGTAATCAAAAATCTATGATCAGAGAACTGGAATTGCCTGCTATGATATCCTAGTCATCATAGAGTCTGCTCAGGGAACCCGCTTCACAGAGAATACAATAGAATTGGGGCCAAAAAACAAAGCATAATGTGGAACTTCTACTTAATCCTATAACCCAACAGCCTCTGAGGTAAACTGAAAGGTATAATGACTTGCTCAAACTAAAGTTTAGGTTGCTTAGTAATAATCTAGATATGAAAGCATAGACAAAAGCAATCAGGGAGATGACAAGTTCCCTTAAAAATAAATATAAAAGGGACAGAAAAATTCCCTATTAAATCAATATTACAGTCACCCACAGAGAGAAGAATCAGCACTAACAACATCCCAGAATCTAAACTAAAAGGAAAAGTATCAATTAAAAATTATAATAATGTATATGCTACTAGAAATTATAGCACATACCACTAATTAAAAACCTACTGGGTGATCAAAGAAAAAGGCATATTACATCAAATTAAAGGAATTAATATGATACTTCTTTAAAATTCTCAGGCATGAAAAACACCATCTTGTATTGTCTCAACACAGGATATAGGTGCTAAAAACATTGATATTTATTCTGTTAATGATGGCAGAACACCTAAGTAGTGGACACATTTTCATACACATCATTATTGGATGGCTAATATTTAGCCTACCATTAGTACAGGGCTATTCTGCTGGGAGAAATATTGTCAGTAATGGTCATAATAGCTATCAATTTCCTTGAGTGGCTAGAACAACAAGAAAGAATTAGAAATTTACAGGAAACTCTGTATTTTGTAGGCATGAACCCTCTAAGCATCTTGAACCCTATAATTATTGCCAAGGGGGTCAGTGTGACATGCTGCCTACTAGCCACACGATTTTGCCTATTACTCACTATTGGGTGCCATACTCATTGCAGTAATGGATATTCCACAGATAGCACTGATGAAAGCAGTTAAGCAAGCATTCTAAACTGAAAGCCACTCTCTGGTCAGAATACAGTTCTACCGTCTGTGACTTCCTCCACTTCCTCCACAGGTCACCATCCTGTCACCTTATTATAACTGAGAACTCACCAGCATGACCAGCATCACTAAGCCCAACTTCTCTGTCCCACCCTTCACCATCAGCACTGTCTACTCACTGGTAAACCTATGACTGATGAAGAACTGAATACTGAGGGAACCTGATAAAGCAGTGGAGAGCTCCATTTCAATCTCTAAGGGAACCAAAAAAGATCCTGAACAACACCTTCTATGAGATAGCAACTTGGGAAATGAGGAGTTTCCTGAGAACTATTGACTGATTCTTGCTATTATAACCCAGCATATATACCAAGGCAACCTGGTACTTACCTTATTCTTTATCTCTATATTGGCTTACTGAATTAAATGCATTATTGGATACATTGCGGGGACTCTGAAAATAAGTCTCATTTAATTCTTGATTTACTTTATGTGCTAGCATTTTATTGTAAAAGAGTAGTTGCTAAACATGCAGAATTGACACTTGGAAGAAACCCCAAGTCAAGACCCCTTCCAAATCTTATCACCATTTATATGTTAAGTCAACTTGCTTCTCTTATTCAGAATCTGGAGACTAATTATCCAACCATTTGGTATTCCCAGACATTGTGTGTTGTTTAAATTGATTGTTATCTTCATTTAATGGGAAAAAAGGTCTACATATTGATAGCACAAATACCTTTGTTTTATTCTCTGCACCCTCAGCCTGCAGTTTTTGTGCAGCTGCATCTCCTAAACATGTTTTATGTGTAAATGAAACATATCAACTTATATCCTCACCTGGTAGATCAAAATGTCATGCAATATAAAGGCAAATATTTAGCGTTAGCAATAGATCAATCATGGCTGCAAGATATCATCCAAATCCCCAGATATACACATGTTAATAAAGCATTATTAGAAAAAATATTCAAGGGACGCCTGGGTGGCTCAGGTGGTTGAGCAGCTGCCTTCAGCTCAGGTCATGACCCCACCGTCCTGGGATCGAGTCCCACATCGGGCTCCTTGCTCGGCAGGGAGCCTGCTTCTCCCTCTGCCTCTGCCTGCCATTCTGTCTGCCTGTGCTCGCTCTCTCCCCCTCTCTCTCTCTGATAAATAAATAAAATCTTAAAAAAAAAAAGAAAAAATATTCAAATCCTTTTGTAGAAGAATATACAACATCCAAGTTAATCCCCATGCTATGAAAGAATCAAACATGTGGTAAGCAGAAACTTCCATTTACCACACTAGTGAGACTATTGCAAGTATTCTAAATATAAAACAGAGAGAGAGATTATATGTGCTCTCTAAACACAGATCCAAAAAAAAAAGTACATTTGTAGAAGTGTAGCAATTCTTCACCATTAAAGGGTGCTCTTTGAACTTATTTTACCAAAGGGCAGAACAAAAGATGACAATTCTAAGGACACATATGGAACCACAGTTTGAAACACATAGATCATAAAATTGGTACTTAGAGGCCTCATCTAAAGGACTATATTATCTGGCCATCAGCAATACATATCAGCATGGGACAAAGTAGGAGATTATGAAGAAATCCATTATGACTATGAAGAAAAAAGAAATAAAGAAAACCGTAGAGGAAATAGAAAACACCACACAGACCACACAGAGTACTCCTACAGCATAAACATCCACAGTATCAATTGATATATTTAATGAGACAATCATTCATTCTACCAAAAAAGTTACCTAAAATAAACTACAAACCATCTCCATTTCCAAACAACAACAACAAAAACAAACAAACAAAAAAAAACAACCTTAGGAGTCCTATGGGAATACAGTACCAGTGATGGCAAAGAGGTTAGACTTTATGTGACAGAATGGCCTAACTTATTCCATTCTGGTAATTTAATTAAATGTGAAGTAACCATTGCCACATCTGGTACAGAATTCATAATTCTGATATATATTTCAAACCCTACACTGATTCTCTTTTACATTCTGAACTCAATTAGAAACACATTATTTCTCCATTGGTACTAAGAATCTTACATTATGAAACATATAAACATGGCTTATTTCAAATATGTAAGTACCCAACATGTTACTCAAATAGTAAAATTATGTCACAGTGTATAACTTAAAGAACTTTCTGCAGAGATGACTGCAAACCTGGAAAGATGGCTGAATCTAAGAACATGAGCAATCTGGGGAGAAGACCAGTGGTTCCTGGACAAAATAACAATGGTACAGAATGAGTAATGAGGCATGGCCAGGTAAAACTGAACAAGTAGCTATATGCTCATCTTAAATGTGGGCAAAATCTATACATAATGTTTCTTCTGGGTCTGATAGAATAGAACCATCCATACCCATAGTAAAGGCATACAAATTATCAGTTTGGTGTTATAGCAAAACATATACCAATACAGCAGTGCCATAAACAGATTATAATCCAAGCTTCAGTTTATTAAATTATATTAAATGTTCAAGTACTGAGGTGCTAAATAAACATAACCATAAACCAAATATTATGGTGGCCCATGCCAAAAATTAACTTACTTTACTTTGAACTCTACAAATAATATTTTTATTAAAAGAAAATGTGATGACGAGTACAGGTACTGTGAGTATAAGTCACATTATAAGTCATAATATTTATGAAACTAGTTTCACAGAACTAATACATGTGTTAGGATGCATGAAATCTAACACAGACAAAAACACAACCAGATGCAAAACAGGAGCCTAGAGTTTTCAATGAGAAAATCTCTACTATTCTAACATCTCAAAGATTACTACTGGTCTAAAATAGTAGCTTATTTATGGGACAGAACACACAAAGAATCTATAGACGACCTGTAGAAGCCTAGGAAGTAGAGTGTTGAGATCAAGGAAGTGTGTGGAACAACTTACAAGCAATATTAAGATCATGCCAATAAGAATTTACCATTTGGAATTCTAAGTATCTTACTATAACCATGGGCAATAATGATGCCATCGGGAAAGATACAGCACACCCTCACAATGATTCATGGGTCATTATATCATTGAAAATTCATAAGCCCACACTAGACCATTTACAACACCCACAGTTTACATTTTATAACCCATATTCGCACACTAGAAAGATAACTGTGGACCCATGGACCCTATTACTCCAAGAAAAGAGGACAACCATGTAAAATATTTAGAGGACACATTGGAAACTTAACATATAATGCTTATCATTACTCCTGGTGGTACATCACAAGCTTCTATCTTACCCCTAATTTCTCAATGCCCCAAATGCGTGAACCTATATTGATTAAATCACTTTCTGTAATAACAGAGGTAACCATAGTAACATATACTTTAAAATTCAATACACAGGATTTTAAGGCCAGATACAGATGCCCAATTTTATCCATCCAATTTTATGCCTAACCTACAACCTATGACAAAGATTGATTAATTAAAGGTAAGAAAATCCCTACAGCTCCTTCTTGGACTTGTGGGAGGACTAATTGGAGGTGCAACGGCAGCAGTCTTTTCACATTTTCAAACTGATCAAATTAATTTGGACTTTAAAAATTTTGAAAATAACTTATTCCACATACTGTCATAGCTTTATCATCTTTGGGTGCATAGAGGGATATGACGAGTAGCATCTTGTGAAACAAATTATTTTCAGAGGAAAACAAGTAGGACAATGGATATTCTAAAGAAAACATTGGGGGATAATTATAAAAAATAAGAAGATCCCCCCAAAGTATAAAGGATCTTTTTTTAAAGGTTGATTGTCAATTATTACAGTTAAGGTTGGTAAATCCATGGAATACACTTAGAACAGCCATGGTCTCTGGATAATATCAGTCAACTGAAATTGCAGATAATCTGGTTAGAACCAGAGTAGGTACCATGCATCCAAATATCTGTGACTCCTGAGAAACTGTGAAATTAGAATTTTGACACTTAAAGAAGGAAATGTGACATTGGGTTATCAAATTTTATGGTTCTCCAATATCAAAAGGGAGAGTGAAAGTTACAAGCCACAAAAAGCTCCCAATGATAGAAGGAAAATATCTTTCCAAAGATACGTTGGTAGAATAGAATCAAAATATCTTTATCACTGCTAGACATTTAAATACTCCTGTGGTACAAGTGCCCATGACTATATACTTGATGCCTCCTCAAATGGTATAATATGGGAAATTGGACCATGATTCTCTGCTCTAAGCCAAACCTTACCTTATCCAATTAGAAGAGGGGAAAGTAAAAAACACAACATAATGGTATGTGTAAAAATAGAACAGGTTATGAATGTGATGACAGAAGGAAAAAGGTATTACTTGAGGTCAATAGAAGATAGAATCTTCTTTATCCATTCATCAGTTCATGGACATTTGGGATCTTACCATAATTGGCTATTGTTGATAATGCTACTATAAACATCAGGGTGCATGTGTCCCTTCACATCAGTATGTTTGTATCCTTTGGGTAAATACCAAGTAGTGCCATTGGTGGATCATAGGATAGTTCCATTTTTAACTTTTTAAAGAACCTCCATACTGTTTTTCAGAGTGGCTGCACAAGTTTGCATTCCCACCAACAATGTAAGAGTGTTCCCTTTTCTCCCCATCCTTGCCAATACCTGCTTATTTCCTGTGTTGTTAATTTTAGCCATTCTGATGGGTATAAGGTAATATCTCACTGTACTTTTGATATGTATTTCCCTGAAGATGAGTGATGTTGAACATCTGTTCATGGGTCTATTGGCCATCTGGTTGTCTTCTTTGGAAAAATATCTATTCATTTCTTCTGCTCATTTCTTAACTGGATTATTTGGCCTTTGACTGTTGAGTTTAAGTTCTTTGTAGATTTTGGATACTAATCCTTTATCAGATATGTTGTTTGCAAATACCTTCTCCCATTCCATAGGCTGTCTTTTAGTACTGTTAATTTTTTATTTCACTGTGTGGAAGTTTTTAATCTTGATGAAGTCACAATAGTTCATTTTTGCTGTCATTTTTCTTGCCTTCAGCAATGTGTCTGCTAAGAAGCTGCTACGTTGGAGATCAAAGAGGTTTCTGTCTGCTTTGTCTCATGGATTTTGATGGATTCAAGTATCACATATAGGTCTTTCATCAATTTTGAATTTATTTTTGTGTGTGGTGTAAGAAAGTGGTACAGTTTCATTCTTCTGCATGTTGCTAGGCAGTTTCCCGACACCATTTGCTGAAGACTGTCTTTTTCTCATTGTACATTCTTTCCTGCTTTGCCAAAGATTAGTTAACACTACAATGGTAGATTCAATTCAGGTTTCCTCATCTGTTCTATTGATCTATGTGTCTTTTTTTGTGCCAATACCATGCTGTTTTGATCACTTCAGCTTTGTAATATAACTTGAAGTCTGGAATTGTGATGCTTCCAGCTCTGCTTTTCTTTTCCTAGGTTGCTTTGATAATTCAGGGTCTTTTGTGGTTCCATACAAATTTTAGGATTGTTTTCTCTACCTCTGTGAAAAATGCTGTTGATGTTTTGATAGTGATTGCATTAAGTGTACAGATTGCTTTGGGTAGTATGGACATTTCAACAATATTTGTTCTTTCAATCCAAGAGCATGGAATGTCTTTCCATTTTTTTTGTGTCATCTTCAATTTCTTTCATCAGTGTTTTATAGTTTTCAGAGTATAGGTCCTTTACCTCTTTGGTTGTTTATTTCTAGGTATCATTGATTTTGGTGCAATTGTAATTGGGATTGATTTCTTAATTTCTCTTTCTGTTGCTTCATTACTAGTGTGTATAAATGCAACACATTTCTGTACATTTGTTTTGTATCCTACAACTTTATGGAATTCATTTGTTAATTCTAGCAGTTTTTTGTGGAGTCTTGGGTTTTCTCTATACAGTATCATGTTATCTGCAAATAGCGCAAGTTTTCCCCCTTCCTTACTGATTTAAAGAATTTAATTTCTTTTTGTAGTCTGATTGCTCTGACTAGGACTTCTAGTACTATGTTAAACAACAGTGGTTAGAGTGGACATCCCTGTCTTGTTTCTAACTATAGAGGAAAAGCTCTCAGTTTTTCCCAAATTAGCATGATATTTGCTGTGGGTTTCTCATACATGGCCTTTATGATAGTGATGTATATTCCCTCTATCCCTACTTTGTTGTGGATTTTTAATAATGAATGGATATTTTACTTTGTCTAATGCTTTTACTGCCATAGACTGAGAGGATCCTATGGTTCTTATCCTTTCTTTTATTAACATGGTGTATCACACTGATTAATTTGCTAATATTGAACAACACTTGCTCCCAGAAATAAATCCCACTTGATTTTGTTGAATGATTTTTTTTAATGTATTGTTGGATTTGATTCCCTACTATTTTGTTGAAAATTTTTGCATCCATATATATTAGGGATATTGGCCTGCAGTTCACTTTTTTAGTAGAGTCTTTGTTTAGTTTTGGAATCAGGGTAATTCTGGTCTCATTGAATAAGTTTAGAAGTTTTCCTTCCATCAAATCCACTTCTTTTTTTTTTAACTCTTTATTTAAATTCAATTTAGTTAAAATATACTGTATTATTATTAATGGGGTAGAAATCACTGATTCACCATTTGCATAGAACACCCAGGGCTCATTACATCAAATGCCCTCCTTCAGGCCTAACACCCAGTTACTCCTTCCCCCTTCCCTTCCAACAATGCTGTTTGTTTCCAAGAGTTCAGCTTCTCCAATGTTTTGCCTCCCTCTCTAGTTTCATCTCATTTTATTTCTCGTATCTTTCCATGTTCATCTGTTATGTCTCTTAATTTCCACATATGAGTGAAACCATATGGTAATTGTCCTTCTCTGACTGACTTATTTCATTTAACATAATACTCTTTAGTCCCATCGATGTGGTTGCAAATAGCAAGATTTTGTTCTTTTTGATGGCTGGTTTATTTATTTATTTATATAGATATATATCTATAGATATATAGATATATAGATATAAATAAATATATCTATTAATAATAAATAAATATCTATGTGTGTGTGTGTGTGTGTGTGTGTGTGTGTATCACATCTTCTTTATTCATTCATCTCTCAATGGACATCTGGCCTCTTTCCATAGTTTGGCTTTGCAGATATTGCTGCTATAAACACTGGGGTGCAGGTGCCCCTTCAAATCACTATGTTTGCATCCTTTGGATAAATACCTAGTAGTGCAATTTCTGGGTCATAGGGTAGCTCTATCTTTTAACTTTTTAAAGAAACTCCATATTGTTTTCCAGAGGGGTTGCACCAGTTTGCTTTTCTACCAACAACATAAAAGGGTTCCCCTTCTCTGTATCCTTGGGAACATTTATTGTTTCCTGACTTGTTAATTTTAGCCATTCTGACAGGTGTGAGGTGGTATCTCATTGTGGTTTTGATTTATATATCCCTGATGCCAAGTGCTGTTGCGCATTTTTTCATATGTCTGTTGGCCATTTGTAATCTTCTTTGGAGAAATGTCTTTTCATGTCTTCTGCCCATTCTTTACAGGGTTTTTTGTTTTTTGGGAATTGAGTTTGATAAGTTCTTCATAAATTTTTGAATACTAGCCCATTATCTGAAAAGTTACTTGTAAATATCATCTCCCATTCCATAGGCCGCCTTTTAGTTTTGTCGACTGTTTCCTTTGTTGTGCAAAAGCTTTTTTCTTGATCAAATCCTAACAGTTCATTTTTGCTTTTGTTGTTTTTGGCTTTGGAGATGTGTCTGGCAAGAAGTTGCTGCGGCCAAGGTCAAAGAGGAGTTCTCTTCTAGGATTTTGACAGATTCTTGTCTCACATTTAGATATTTCATCCGTTTTGGTTTTACTTTTGTGTGTGGTGTAAGGAAGTGATCCAGTTTCATTCTTCTCTATGTGGCTGTCTAGTTTTCCCAACATCATTTGTTAAAGAGGCACTTTTCCCCTTGGATTCTTTCCTGCTTTGTCAAAGATTAGTTGACCATAGAGTTGAGGGTCCATTTCTGGGTCTTCTATTCTTTTCCATTAACCAATGTGTCTGTTTTTGTGCCAGTACCATACTGCTTGATGATTACAGCTTTGCAGTACAGCTTGAAGCCCAGAATTGTGATGTCTCCAGCTTTGGTTTCCTTTTTCAACATTATTTTGTCTATTTGGGTCTTTACTGATTCCCTACAAATCTTGGGATTTTTTTGTTTCGGGTCTGTGAAAAATACTGATGGTATTTTGATAGGGATTGCATTCAATGTGCAAATTGCTTTGGGTAACATAGACATTTTAATAATATTTGTTCTTCTAATCCATGAGCATCAACTGTTTTTCCATTTCCTTGTGTCTTCCTCAATTTCTTTCATAAGTTCTACAGTCTTCAGAGTACAGAGGTTTTAACTCTTTGGTTAATTTTATTCCTGTTATGGGTTTTGGTGTGATTATAAATGGAATTGATTCCTTGATTTCTCTTTCTTCTGATTCATTGTTAGTGTACAGAAATGTAATTGACTTCTCTGGATTGATTTCATATCCTGCCACTTTGCTGAATTCCTTATCAGGTCTAGACATTTTTGGCTGGAGTCTTTTGGATTTTCTACATAGAGTATTATGTCATCTGTGAAGAGTAAAAATTTGACTTATTCTTTGCCGATTTGGATGCCTTTTATTTCTTTTTGTTATCCGATTGCTGAAACTAGGACTTCCAGTATAATGTTAAACAGCAGTGATGAGAATGGACATAGCTATCATGTTCCTGACCTTAGTTCTCAGTTTTTCCCCATTGGGATGATATTAACTTTGGGTTTTTGTTTTGTTTTTAATATGGCTTTATGATACTGAGGTATATTTCCTCTATCCCAACATGGTGAAAAGTTTTTATCAAGAAAGGATGCTGTATTTTGTCAATGCTTTTTTCTGCATCTATTGACAAGATCATATAGTTCTTGTTCTTTTATTTATGTAGGGTCTCACACTGATTTGTGGATGTTATACTACCCTTGCAGCCCAGGAATAAATCCCACTTGGTAATGGTGAAGAATCCTTTTAATGTACTATTGGATCCTATCAGCTAGAATCTTGATGAGAACTTTTGCATCCATGTTCATGAGGGATATTGCACTGTAATTCTCCTTTGCAGTGGAGTCTTTGTCTGGTTTCAGGATCAAGGTAATGCTGGCTTCACAGAATGAGTTTGGAAGTTTTCCTTCCATTTCTACTTTTTGAAACAGTTTCAGAAGAATAGGTAGTGATTCTTTAAATGTTTGGTAGAATTCTGCTGGAAGGCCATCCAGCCCTGGACTCTTGTTTGTTGGGAGATTTTTTTGATTACTGATTCAATTTCTTTGGGGGTTATGGATTTAAATCTACTTCTTTATGGCTTAAGTGAAGAAATTCAGATCTAAAGGTGAATTTGTTTATATAGTGTCAGGATGATGCCATCAAAATTGTGTTACAGAATGCTTATCAATATGAACATATGAGAGAGCAAATATGATATAATGGGCATTGAAACTTTAAATACCAAGAATTTGTGAGAACTTAGTGAGTGCTAAGTCTTAGAAGGGCTACACTGTGCTGATCTGAATAGGTCTCCAATGACCTATGGGCATAGTCTATAGCCCATAGACTATGGGAAGGAGTACTCCTTCCAGAAGTGGGGAAAACCATATAATGGCCATATGAAAAAGATCAGCTTGCCTGAACAACCCCCTTGTTCAGCTCACATTGTGCTCTAGTAATACAGGACTTCCTATTTGTGCTGGCAGCTAAACATCAGCTGTTAGCTAAGCCAACTCTTCTGGGAAACAAGTCAGAGGAAAGTGTATCTCAACTAAATCTGGATTTTACTTATTTATTTTTGTCATCCTCTCTATGCCTGGAACAATGGTGTAATTAATCTAACATTGGCTTGAAGTATATTATCAGCTTATTAAGAGACATTATCCTATACACTATCAGCACGTGAAATATTATTATTATAAATTTTAATTTGTGCCATGAATCTGTATTAAATAAATTATTGGCAAAGACACTCTCAGTTGCTGAGCATAATTTTCCATGAACCAAACACTTAACTCTTTGTTTTTCAAATACTCTTATATTTAAAATCATACTGAGGGATGCCTGGGTGGCTCAGTTGGTTAAGAGGCTGCCTTCGGCTCAGGTCATGATCCCAGCATCCTGGGATCGAGTCCCACATCGGGCTCCTTGCTCAGCAGGGAACCTGCTTCTCCCTCTGCCTGTGCTCACTCTCTCTGACAAATAAATAAATAAAATCACACTGAATGTTGAGAAGGAAAATAATAATGAAAGACTATAGCAATGATTTATTAAAATAGTTTTTTTCTGATGATCAGTAAATAGAGATATATTTTCAGCCTGCCCCATTAAGTTGCTTGATATACAATAACATTTTTGTTAATAAATTCTCCTTATCTAACTAGAAACAAAAATGCTGAAAAACTTAAATGGGCACTTGAACCCTAATTCAGAAATACTTATTTTAAAATGCCAAAGTGATCATAACTCTTATTACAATATTTGGAGATAGAGGTATGGGAATGGGAGCTCATATTGTGAACAAGAAGAAAATGTCAGGTGCCTGGGTGGCTCGAGCATTAAATGTCTACCTTTGGCTCAGGTCATGATCCCAGGGTCCTGTGATTGAGTCCGGCACTGGGCTCCCTGCTAAGTGGGGAGCCTGTTTCTCCCTTTCCCTCTCTCCCTGCTTGTGTTCCCTCTCTCACTGTCTCTCTGTCAAATAAATAAATAAAATCTTAAGAGAAGAAGAAGAAGAAGGAGGAGGAGAAGGAGAAGGAGAAGGAGAAGGAGAAGGAGAAGGAGAAGGAGAAGGAGAAGGAGAAGGAGAAGGAGAAGGAGAAGGAGAAGGAGAAGGAGAAGGAGAAGGAGAAGGAGAAGAAGAAGAAG
>NC_081558.1:176356162-176548644 GCF_022355385.1 Mustela nigripes
AGAAGAAGAAGAAGAAGAAGAAGAAGAAGAAGAAGAAGAAGAAGAAGAAAGTGTCAGGTAAAAACCTGGAAATCTCATGTCCAAACCCTTTTGGCTGAATTAAAGATAGCATCTTTGGCAGAGGTCAAGAAATGGGACAGGCAGGAATTCTGATCCTTACCTTTCCCCCCCTTTTCTCCATGAACCCCAAACTGGTGAAAGTTAGAGGGAGTCAGTACATAATTTATCATTCCTGATGTCCCAGGATGCACAGGAGGTGACCCAGAGGGTGGCTTTCACCAGGACTGACTTCCAATTTCCAAGCTAGAGGCAAATTGCTCCATAATGATGCTAGTTTGGTAAGTCACTGACATCCTTTAGGGGCAGCAGTCTGAATTACATCTGAAAGTATCTGTGCAACAGGCACTGTGCATTTAATCCTGGAACAGAACTTCTCTGAAACATGTTACAAAATATCTGCTGACTGAGACCGGTAAGTAACGTTTTAGTCCTTTGGTGCACTTAGATCACCTCCAACAGGAGGATCATCTTCTCTTTAAACCAAACTGTACTTTACTTATTTTGCACAAATTATCATTTGTTACACTTTAGCGGGGAAGAACTAAAATATTATCACTTTATTCCTTTTCTTTGATGGAGACTATGAAATGCCTTTTTGTCTCATTCATTCAGACACATTCACAATGTGGCTAACAATGAAGGCCCTGATGCCAACCTTTTTTATTACTTGGGAAACTTATAAAGTCTCATATTCATTAAAATGTTTGATATTCCAAATAGCAGTCAGTACTGGGTCTTACTGCTAACCTCCAAGCTCAGATCCTTCATTGTCTCTGCTTAACATTTGGTTTCTCAGCTTGGTGCTATGTGCCTGGCATTTGTTTCTTTCCTTTTATAGCTATGCGAATTGCATATGCATACCTAGAGACCTGTTAGCAACAGACCTATTTTGAAAGAACAATAGAATAAATAAATTCACTTTGAGTTCTTTATATCATACTCAATGTGTGGGCTTAATGTTGATGCAGGAGCAAAATCACAGACAGGCACCTCTTTTGAATTTAACGTTTATGAAAAATGAAGACTGTGGTTTAGTGGAGGTGGTAAATAAAGTAAGTGGAGTATGGGGAGCCTGAGAAAAGAAGAGGGCTGTTTAAGAAGATAGGACTGGTGGGAGGACTTGGAGAAGATGGTAATCAGCTGGAGTTTGTGGATTAAGGAGATAGAGTTTATAGCTTTCAGGACAGCAGAGGACTGGAAGAAGGACCCATTTACCTACAAAATGCCTACAGTTGCACACCATCCAGCAAGGAAATGTAAACCTTGAAACTGCACTCCCTCAGCTAAGAAAAACACAATAGAGACAAAAATCTTTCAGCTGGATATCCTTGTTTTCTTCTTTAGTGGACAGATCAATATATTACAAGCAGGAGAAATATTAACAATAAGGACTACCAATAGTTTGAGCTAGTGGGGATTTGAAGTGCATAGTTGCACATCCATAGATTAACAAAGTTTAGTTACTTTCCAGAAACAAATCATAGCCTGTACTAGATAGATTGTTTTGTCAGGCATGTGCTTCATCCATTTGCCTTCAAATATAGTCATTTTGTTATTGTTATTATGAGCTGGGCATAGAAGTGCAGCATCATTAATATTTAATAAAATATTTCCCCTCACATGGTTACTTGTCAATGATATTTTGGTGAGGGATTTTATCTAATAGAGCACTTCTGAGACAGATGTTTAATTCAACTGCTTCTACTTCAGAACGTGGTCTTTTTTATCTGGAAATTCCTAAAAAATACATAAGTTTGAGACATTGTTTACTACATTATAATGTTAATGTTACATAGTTAAATTTGTGTTGAGGCATATGGGTGGTTCAGTGGGTTATACATCCAACTCTAGATCTTGATTCATGTCTTGATCTCAGGGTTGTAAGTTCAAGCCCTTCACTGGGCTCTATACTGGGCATGGAGCCTACTCCATGTAGATATAATATAAATACATATATAAATAAATACATATATACATAAATATATAAAAGATATAAATAAATACATATATACATAAATAAAGTTTTATCAACTTTGAATTCCAGATCTGTGCTTTTCTTTTTTTCTTTTAAGGATTTATTTATTTATTTGAGAGAGAGAAAGGAGCAGGAGGGGGCAGAGAGAGAGAGAATCTGGAGCTGACTCCCTGCTGAGTGCAGAGCCTGATGGGGGGCTCAGTCTCACAACCCTGGATCATGACTGGAGCCAAAAATCAAGAGTCAGACGTTTAATGACTGAGCCATCAAGAAGCCCCAACCAGTTCTGTGTTCTTAACTCATACCAGTCTATTGTTGTTTTCTATTTCCTATTTCTATTTATTATTAAGTATAGCATTTTATATGTATTACAAAGAAAGACATTGATTTAATATTTCTCAAAGCCATATTTTTGCCTGCTAGCTGCTTAGAAAAATTATATATAAAAGTTTAATCTAAATACAAATTAATATGTATTAGTATGATATATATTTATTTACATATAAAATTTTGAATTTGTTATATCTCTATCTATCAATAATAATCCCCTACCTTGCTGAATTTGTGTGAATGTAATAAAGATAAAGACAAGAAATTATGTGAAAACAATTTGATTGACTGTTTTTATAGCAACTTTGGGTTTATTAGCAAATCAAGCAGAAGGTACAAACATTTCCATATAACTCTGCCCTCACATATGCACAGCCTCATTCACTATCAAAATCCCTCATTAGAGTGGTACATTTGTTACAAATGGTGAACCTACACTGACATGTTATCACCCAAAGCCCATAGTTTACATTAGGGTTCATTCTTGGTTTTGTACATTCTTTGGGTTTGGTCAAATTTATAACAACATGTATGAACCATTACAGTATCATACAGAGTAGTTTCAGTACTCTAAAAATCCTCTTCATATCTCCCTCACCACTAACCCTTGGTAACCACTGATTCTTCTCTTGTCTCCATAGTTTTGTCATATAGTTGGAATTATACAGTATATATTCTTTTCCTAATGACTTTTTTCACTTAGTAATATGTATTAAGTATATATACGCATACTTAGTAACAATGAATTCTCCATGTCTTTTCATGGCTTAAAGTAGATTTATTTTAGAACTGAACAATGTTTCATTGCCTGGATATACTACAGTTTTTATCCACTCATCTACTAAAGGACATCTTGCTTGCTTCTTAGTTTTGACAATTATGAATAAAGTTACTATAAACCTTGTTGCGGAGGCTTTTGTGTGGACATAAGTTTTCAGCTCTTTTAGGTAAACACCAAGGGGCATAACTGTTTCATTGTATGGTAAGAGTATGTTTAGTTTTATAAGAAACCACCTAAGTGTCTTCCAAAATGGCTGTATCATTTTGCATTCCCAATATTACCAGTTTGGGTGGTCTTAGAATTTTGGATTTTGGTCACTCTAATAGGTGTTTTTGTATCTCGTTGTTTTAATTTTCAATTTCCTGATGATATATGCTGTTGAACATCTTTTCATTTGCATATTTTACATCTATATCTTCTTTGGTGAGTTCTCTGTTCAAAGGTTGTTTCAGGGCACCTAGGTGGCTCAGTTGTTAAGCATCTGCCTTCAGCTAGGGTCATTATCCCAGGGTACTGGGATTGAGCCCACATTGGGCTCCCTGCTTAGTGGGAAATCTGCTTATCCCTCTCCCACTCCCCCTGCTTGTGTTCCCTCTCTCACTGTGTCTCCTTCTGTCAAATAAGTAAAATCTTAAAAAAAAGAAAATAGGTTGTTTCTTTTCTCACTGTTGAATTTTAAGAACGCTATGTAATTTCGCATATCAGTTCTTTATTAGATATGTCTTTTGCAAATATTTTCTTTGAAATTTTGGCTTGTCTTCTCACTATCTTGACAATCTATTTTGCAGAGCACAAGCTTTAAATTTTAATGAGCTTCAGCTTATCTATTATTTCTTTCATGAATTGTGCCTTTGGTCTGGCATTAAATGGGTATACCCAAGATCATCTAGGTTTTCTTGTGTGTTATCTTCTAGGAGTCACAGTTTTACATTTTACATTTAGGTCTATGATTCATATTGAGTTAATTTTTATGAAGGGTGTAAGTTGTGTCCAAATTCATTTTTCACATGTGCATGTCCACTAGTTCTAGCATTATTTGCTTAAAATACTATCTTTGTTCATTTTTTTTTAAGATTTATTTATTTGACAGAGAGAGCACAAACTGGCAGAGAGGCAGGCAGAGAGAGAGCAGGGGTTGAGGTGGGAAGCAGGCTCCCCACTGAGCAGAGAGCCTGATAATGGGCTTGACCCCAGGACCCTGAGATCTTGACTTGAGCCCAAGGCAGAGGTTTAATCCACTGAGCCACCCAGGAACCCCTATCTTTGTTCTTTTATACTGCTTTTGCTTCTTTGTCAAAGATAAGTTGACGTATTTATGTAGGTCTACTTCTGGGCTCTCTTCTGTTCCACTGATATACTTGCCTATTATTTCACTAATACCATACTTACTTGATTACTGTATTTTTATGTTAAGTTTGAAGTCAAGTCATTTCAATCCTCTGACTTGTTCTTCTTCAATATTGTATTGGCTATTTTAGGTCTTTTTCTTTTCTATATAAACTTTAGAATTAGTTATCAGCATCCACAAAGCAACTTGCTGGAATTTTGATTGGCATTGCATTGGATCTATAGATCTAATTGGTAAAAACTGGTATCTTCAGTCTGCTTATTCACAAAAATAGAATAGCTTTCTGCTTATTAAGCTTTTCTTCAATATCTTTCTTTTTTTTAAGATTTTATTTATTTATTTGACACATAGAGAAAGAGATCACAAGTAGGCAGAGAGGCAGGTGGGGGGGGGAAGCAGACCCCCTGCTGAGCAGAGAGCCTGATAATGGACTTGACCCCAGGACCCTGAGATCATGACCTGAGCCCAAGGCAGAGGCTTAACCCACTGAGCCACTCAGGTGCCCCTTCAGTATCTTTCATTAGAGTTTTATAGTTTTCTTCACATAGATCTTATACATGTATTGTTAGATTTATACCTAAATATTTCTTTTGGGCAAGTACTTATGTAAATGGCACAACATTTTAAATTTCAAATTCTACTCTACATTGCTGGTACATAAGAAATTGGTTTCCAGGAGGGTTTTGTTGTTGTTGTTGTTGTTGTTCTGTTTTTTTTTTTTAAGATTTTATTTATTTATTTGACAGAGAGATTGATCACAAGTAGGCAGAGAAGCAGGCAGAGAGAGAGAGGGGGAAGCAGGCTCCCCTCTGAGCAGAAAGCCTGATGCAGGGCCCGATCCCAGAACCCTGAGATCATGACTGAAGCCTAAGGTGGAGGCCCAATCCACTGAGCTACCCAGGCATCCCTGATTTCCAGGAGTTTTTTTGTTGATTCTTTTGGATCCTCTACACAGACAATCAGGTCATCTCAGAACAAAGAATTTTATTTCTTCCCACTCAATCTGTACCTTTATTTCCTTTTTCTTTCTTATTGCATTATTCAGGACTTCCAGAAGGATGTTGAAAAGCAGTGGTAATAGGGGACAGCCTTCCCTTTTCCCAGATCTTAGTGGGAAAGTTTCAAGTTTATCACATTAAGTATGATGTTAGCTATAAGTATTTTATAGATGTTTTCTATCAAGTTGAGGAAGATTCACCCCACCTTCCTAGTTTGCTGAGAGTCTTTATCATGAATGGATGTTAGATTTTTCAATTTTTCTTTTTGTACCTACTGATAAGATCATGTGACTTTTCTTCTTCTTTAGCTTATTGATATAATCATTGATTTTTGAATGTTGAACCAGCCTTGCCTTAACCAAGATAAATTCCACTTGGTCATTGTGTGTAATTTTTTATACATTGTTGAATTTGATTTGCTGATGTTTTGTTGGGATTCCTGCATATATGCTCATAAGATATAATGATCTGTAGTTTTCTTACAATATCTTTGTTTTTGGGATTAGGGTAATGTTAATTTCATAGAATAAAGTAGGGAGTATTCCCTCTGCTGAGATTATAGAGAGTTGACATAATATCTCCCATAAATGTTTAGTAGGATTCACAATGAACCTATCTGAGCCTGGTGTTTTTTTTTTTTTCTTTTGGAAGATTTTTAATTATTAATTCAAATTCATTAATAGATATAGGCCTATTCAGATCATTTATTTCTTCTTGTTGGGTTTTGACAATTTTTGCCTTTCAAAAATAATTAGTCTATTTTATCCAGGTTATCATTTTTATGGACGTAGAGTTGATCATGATATTCTTTAATTACATTTTAATGCTTTCTGTTTTACTATTCAAAATGTGTAACTTCAGGACAGTTTTTACAGTTATTGAGGCAATTATTAAATCTAATCAATACTGTTCCCTAATCTCATATATACCTTGCAAAATTATAATGATAAAAATAGACTAAGCACAAAATATGAGAAAGAATTAGAGCATTTAGGCATCTTCCTTGGTTCTAAAAAAATGATAGAGGGCACCTGGGTGGCTCAGTGGGTTAAGCCGCTGCTTTCAGCTCAGGTCATGAACTTGGGGTCCTGGGTTCGAGTCCCGCATCAGGCTCTCTGCTCAGCAGGAGCCTGCTTCCTCCTCCCTCTCTCTCTGCCTGCCTCTCTGCCTACTCGTGATATCTCTCTGTCAAATAAATAAATAAAATCTTTAAAAATAAATAAATAAATAAATAAATGATAGAAACATGAACACAGTATTAGGGTATTAAGAATTGCCGTTGGGTTGCCTGGGTGGCTCAGTGGGCTAAAGCCTCTGCATTCGGCTCAGGTCATGATCGCAGGGTCATGGGATCAAGCCCCGCATCGGGCTCTCTGCTCAGTGGTGAGCCTGCTCCCCCACCCCCACCTATCTCTCTGCCTACTTGTGATCTCTGTCTGTCAAATAAATAAATAAATAATTTTAATTTTTTTTCTTATATCAGTTACAATACTATTCCATGATTTTAGAGCATCGTACATTTAATAGCACCGTAAGAATGAGACAATCGCCATTACTCCCACAATATATGCATGCACACATGGGCATACCCATATATACCTACATCACACACATTACATACAGGTTTTCATCATCCACACACATTCTTTTCCTCCCCTAGTGAATACTACTGGCTACCTTAAAAATAAAACAAAACCCTACAGCCTTCAAGTTCAGCTATAGTCACGCATGGAGAGACCTCTTGACCTTACATAGCAGCATTGTACAACAGAATTTTCTGTGTTGATGGAAACATTATATAAATGTGCTTTAAGACTGTAGCTGTTAGCTTCATTGTGCCTATTGAGTATGTGGAATGTGGCCAGTATGACAGAAGAATAGAATTTTTAATTTTGTTTAATTACCTTAATTTAAACTAAAATTTATACAGTGACATGTAGCTAGTAGCTACCATATTGACAGAATAATATATAGACTCTAGACTTCTGTTCCTTTGGATTTCCCCAACAGTGAGTTCCTGCTTTACTGTTCTATCACAATTGCAGTTTACTCTAACTGCACATTAGATTAGCCCAGGGAGTTTTAAAAATATCAACTTTTTAGCATCACTTTGATTATTTTATTGTGAATCCAAGGTTCAGAATAATTGTTGTAGCTGGAGTGTGGACTCACAAATCTTTCCTTATCTCTGTTAGGACAGGTACAACTGTTTAAACTAGAAGTTATTCAAAGCTTTGCAATAACAGGATGAGAAGCAGCCCAGATGTTACATCCATTCCAATCAGTAATTCACAAAATGTGTTTACTGGGACAGTAGATCATAGGATGCTAGCAGAACTTTTGTTATCAATTAGCCTGCGATATTTGTGGTAAAAGAAGTCGAAAGATTTTCTTTACTGTAGGTTTTCTCAGAAAGTGTAACTGTTAGTGGGTTAGGAAATTCTAAGGATAAGGTATGCCAAGATTGCTCCCCACCCCCCACACACACACAATTTACTTGGCCAGGATGTACTGTGGGCCATTCCTCTAGAGTAGTGTTTTGCCAATTAGACTTTGGAAAACAACAATTTTTTTTTTAAGATTTTATTTATTTAGTGGACAGACAGAGATCACAAGTAGGTAGAGAGGCAGGCAGAGAGAGAGAGAGAGGAGAAAGCAGGATCCCTGCTGAGCAGAGAGCCGGATGTGGGACTCTATCCCAGGACCCTGAGATCATGACCTAGGCTGAAGGCAGAGGCTTAACCCACTGAACCATCCAGGTGCCCCGGAAAACAACAATATTGATAATGTGGTTTATGAAATAAAGACATTATCCTATTGCAAACCTGGGAAGATCAAATTTGACCTTACTAAGGGAACTAACTAATTCATTCATTGTATTTATACTAGTTTCTTTTTAGATGGCTCCCTCAGTAGACGTTGTGTGATATTCAGATTCTTGGTTTCAAGTAAGGGCTCTAGAGTAAAATTCACTTCCACCATTTTCAAGAACTGTGAAGGATCCAAACTTTTACCCTCCTTGTAAGCTAAGTTAGACACAGTGTCAGCTGTGGATTAAACCCTCCAGTCAAACACAGACTTATCATGCAGGCCATAGCAGACATCATGAACTCCCAATTCACATCAATTCCTCTTGACCCCAAGTACCATGGGTGTTAAGCAAAAAGTCCCAAGTTGGTGCTACTTGTACAACATGCTTGGTATCACAGTGAATAACTGAGAGCTTAGAAGGCCTCTATCTTATGAGTGGTTGTTGTAATACCTGCCCAATCTTCGCCCTGTAGGGAGATATTATCTTTGTTTTCCTAGTCTGAAAATAAATCTGCCATCTGCTCTGGAAAAAGACAATGCTATTTCCATCTTCCAAGGCTGTTTGCTATACCAAAATCCTTGGATAAATAGTCTAGAACAAAAACTATCAACACCTCTCCACCAAGTGCATGGAAATTTAGAAAACTGATAGAGAGTTGTTTTTTGACATTATTCACTAGCTGTATTATATCTCTAAGTTTCAATGAAAGTAACAATTGGGGGGGGGCTGGGTGGTTCAGTGGGTTAAGCTCTTGCCCTCGGCTCAGGTCATAATCTTGGGGTCCTGGGATCGAGCCCTGCATGGGGCTCTCTGCTCAGCAGGGAGCCTGCTTCCCCCTCCCTCTCTCTGCCTGCCTCTTTGCCTACTTGTGATCTCTGTCTGTCAAATAAATAAAGTTTAAAAAATTGTTAAAAAAAATTAAATTAAAAAAGAAAGTAACAATTGAAGGAAAAATCATGTCTCCTTCAGTGAACTAAAGTGTTCCAGTACTAGCAAATAAAACTCAGCTTAGCAAAACTAATCAATCAATCAATTAATTAATTCTCTAAAATTTTACAAGGGGGCTTAGCTATCAGTCTTCTAATTTTAACAATGTTAATTATCAAATAATTGTATTATTTATATTATATTTTTTATCAAAGATAAATTGTTGTTTTCCTACTATATAATGTAAGGGCCTATATAGCCAGAGTGATTCCATCTTGGATTAAACAGTCATTTTATTGTTTATGCAGTAAAACTTAAACAGACCCTGCCCTCCCCCACCCAAGGGGACTTACTTAAAAACAAGCCCAGGAAACCAGTCCCAGGTAAGAGAGCCCAGATACAAGGGTGGGTCAGGCCAGGTGGAGGTATCCAATCAGTGGGGGTGCATACTGTCTCCCTAGCAACTAAGGAGTGTGGGTCCCCGCCTTTTGGGCACCAATTCTGACCAAGGTGATAGGCTAGTTCAAATATCTACTAGGGTAAATTATATTTCAATTGGTCACTTATTTGTGACTTAGCATGACCATGTAGCTTTCTCTGTGTGTTACAATTTCATTGGCCAGTTGTGCATGGCCAGGCCCAACCACACGGCCTTTGCCCATAAAAGCTAGTCTTTAAGACAGAAAGAGGTCGCCCTCTCTGTAAGAGGCATGGCCCGGGCCAGTCAGTTTGATTCTTGATGCTTGGCGAGGAATAAAGCTTTGCTTGACCTTTGCTTTGTATCCATCTTGCTCCTTTAATCACGGACCCATTGGTGGGAACCTTTCATATAAAAATTCCACCAATTCAGAAACTCTCTTTTCTTTTTCTCTTCTTCTCTTCTTCCCATTCTTTCCCAGATATGAACCCAAATCCCGAGATTTTACATGTAGCTCTGACATCAAAAAGATGTATCCAGCCCAGAGTTTTCAGAACTCATCCATTTGTGGTCTTACCTAATTTATGAAATCCCCATTTTTTCTCAGATATCAAAACCTATTGTGTACTAGTCCATGAAAATGAAAGATGAAGCCATAAGCCAAGAAACACAAGTGGTCTCCAGAAGGTAAAAAAAGAGCAAGGTAATGAACTCTCTGTTAGAATTTCAGAAGGAATACAGCAATGTTGATACTTTGACTTTAGGACTTCTGACCTCTAGAACTGTAATATAATAAATTTGAATTGTTTTAACTGTAGAATTTGTGATAATTTGTTAGAGTTGCCACAGGAAATTAATATTGCATATTTGTTTGTAAGCCCTGTCCTGGGACATGGTAATACCGTGGTAGCTGGGCTTTAAAAAAAAATGTTTCCCAACTTTTTCTTCCATTTTTATCCTACATTCAATATTCCATAGAAGGAAAGGTAGAAAATAAGCAAGAATCCAGATACTTTAAACTTAAAACTCTGTTGTGACAGACAGGAAGACAGTCCATTAAGATGTTATTCAACATAGGACTAGTGGTAAGGGATATTCTTGGTAAAACATAGCAGTGTAGTTATTGAAATAGTCACTGGTAGTGTGTGGGTTGGTTTGAGGGAGTAGACTACCCTGGTCAGTGCCATGAGATATACAAGATAAATAATAGAAGAACTGAGGAAATGGATGCTGTTACTAAATTTCATTGACTCCTGAGATAGATAATGGAAGGTTGAAAGCAAGTAACTAAGAATTGGAAACTTAGTGTGAGAACAGGAGAATCCAGAAACATAAAGGAGCCTTATCCCATGCAGCAGGCAAACAGAAAAAGGTCAATCATAGTTTAACAAATTCCAGACTAATTTTATATAATTGTGTTTTTAATAAAAGGAATGTATATTTTGTTGGGTTTAATCAGCCAGTATTCATTGCTTGCTAAAATGTAACACAGAGGCCTCAGGGGGCAATAAGAAGGTTTTGGGGAAGGGTGTAGGCCTTTGGAATGCTGAGGCCTGAGTGATCTCTCAAGCCTTTGGAATGCCCCAGGGAGTTGCCTTCCAGAAGCTTTCTTAGCCCAACCACAAAGATGTATGCATTGGTCCCTTTGGCTACATTTAGCAGAATACACAGATTGGCATATCTTATCTTTCCTGTAAATAAATCCTCCTAGTTTCCTCAAGACCCCTTTGTTTTACCTCTAGGTCTTGAGAAATAGTGATAAGGATTTGTGATTATCCTGAAGGACCAATAAAACCAGGAGCAAAGAAGAGCAAAGGGTAGTCACTCTGAGCATTGACCCCCTTGCCTTCTCTCTTTCACAGCAAAATTTGGAGTAATCTTTCATCTGTCAGTACAGGGATTGCTGGCCGTTCCTGGCAGTATTTACTGTAAGTTTTCACACAAGTGTATAAGTGTGTGTGTGTGTGTGTGTGTGTAAGGCACACAGCAACTTTGTATCTGGTATTTATAATAGGAAAGCTTTGATACGATCATGACCATCAAAATTCTACCTACTATAGACAATTAAAACAAAAAAAACGGCTTTTAAAACTATGAAATGTGGGAGGGGGAGCTACCAAAGTGTCTGAATATTAAAGATTACTGAATGTTGAACTGAGCTAGGCCTGTTGTGCCAAATTCAGGACCCTATCTGGGAAAACCTAGGACCTGACACATGGTTTCAGAATGGCTGTGTAGATGTCTCTAAAGATTTTGACTTCTTGGATTTGTCTGGACCACTTAAGCCTAAAGAAGTGCCCCATCCTCCCCCAACCCCTGTTAAGAATTAGTGCTTGTTTCAGGAAGAAAATATAGAGATTTTTTTTTCTTTTTTTTTCTCACTAGGTCCTGGTTTCTACCTCCCAGAAATGCCACCATCTTTTTCCCTGTAAGCCCAGAATTTGAGTTAAATTGCTGCATATCTCAGCCACCCCATGCTGGGACTTATAGGACAGCAAGGAGATTACCCTAAAGAAACTCCTGGAATGAGAAAGCATTTATCACTAGGAACAGTGGGACAGGAATCTGAGGGTGTTGGTTCAAAGGAACTGGAGCAGAAGCCTGGAAAAAGAGCAGTTTGTTGACTTGGGGCACCAGCTCAGTATATAAGATTTCATATCCTGACAAGACCCCCAGGGCATGCTGCAAACTTATTGCTAAAACCAGTTCTAGAAGCTTAGAAAACATAATGGCCACAATGAGTGAGATTAAAATGCCTAAATTGCTAGAGCAGAAAATAAGGGATTAAAGGCCAGGGAAAGTGGGCATACTGGAATGGATATATTAAGCAAGGTCTAAAGATTATCTGAGGTCACTCAGAAAATTATGAGACCATTCAGAGAATTATGTTCCATGACCTTAAAGACACACCATTCACCCAAGGCTATCAGAAATACACTCAGGAGAAAAATGCTTAGTGACAAGCATCATTAAGAACTTCAGTTATGGCTTTCCATAGTCAGGTCAGGTCAGGGCTGATAGTGAAGAGGCTGTCATAGAACTTGTTGAAAGTAATGGGATGATAATACGGTTTCAAAAGTAATAGGAGGCAGGTGGCAGTGCTGAACCACTAAAAACTAGAGGGTTGTTTGACTGTAATGACAAATTTGGAGTGGTCCCCTGGGCTAAAGGCATTTGAAACATTTGAAACAGAAAGTCATAAACAATGTTTCAAGGACCACAGGAGTCAATAAACGAGAGCTAACACTGTAGCATGACGTGTGTGTGTAGATGATGAACACAAAGTTGAATTTGAAACCAGTAGCTCCAATAAAACTTATAACACCTTACCCAGTTTCCAGATCTAAACAGATTTTCAAATCTCAGCCAGAACCTACTTCCTGAGGAGATGACCTGATGCTCAGAGGAAAGAGTGAAATATCATAGCCAAAATAATAATTCCCCCAGTCCTTCCTCAAAGGGATCTATGACTACTTACTTGAATGACTCTACACTAGGTTCAGAGGAATACACAGACATTTCAAAGATCATGGGACACAGGGTTCAGTTGACATTGATATTTGCAGACTTTAAGCATTATCACAGGTCCCTCTTAGAATGGGAGCATATGAGTGTCAAATAACAAATTAAGTCTTGGCCCAATTCTAGCTTACGATGAGTCATGTACGTCTGTAAATCCAAACACTGGTCATCCGTATGGTTCCCAGATGGATTTTTTTAAGATTAACACAGTTGGCAGTTTTAGTGATCCTTACATTAGATCTTCAGGCAATGGGATAAGAGCTATCATAGCAGTGGAGGCCAGGTGGAAGCCTCTGAAACCTCATGCCCACCCAGTCACAAAAGAATAGTACTGCCTTTTGGGAGTGGGAGGAAAAATAAAGATAAATGCCACTCAAGATCCAAGAATACAAAGGAAGAGATTTTTATCACATTTCTATTTAATTTATCAGTCTGGCCCTTACTGAAATTGAATAGATCTTGGAGACTCAGTTCAGACTATCAAAAGTTCAATTAAATAGTAGGACCAATCACAACTGCCACATCTGATAAAGTATTGTTACTAGGGTGTACTAATGTAGCCTCAAGTACATAACATGCAGTCAGGGACTTAGGGCTTTCTAGTCTATCCCAATCAGGAGAGAAAATCAGAAAACATTCACATTCACCTAACATGCACCACAATTTTAACGTGGTTTTACCCCATGGCTAACCATTCTATCCTCTATCTTTGTGTATCATACAAAGATAGAGATTATTGGCACATTTCATAGAATATCGTGCTGAATCTTTATAATGATAGCATCATGCTGATTAAGCAGGATGAGCAAGAGGTAGCTATATGATCATGTCAAATTATATGTGCTTCAAAGGAAGGTAAACCCCATGAAGAATTAGAAATCTGATACCTCAGCCAAAAAAAAAAAAAAAAAGTTTAGATGTCCAATGGCCAGGGGTATGCCAATATTTCCCCTTCAAAGCAAAAGACAAATTACTTCATCTTATATCCCTTACCCCCTAAAAACAACACTCAATGCTAAGTAAGTGTCTTAAATTCTACAGATAACATGCTCCACACCTAGGAATGCTCTTCTGACACAGACACAGGATTATATAGGAAGCTATAAGTCTGAATGAGACCTGGAACAAGAATGGTCTTGGCATAAGATCTATACTGCAGTGTAAACAGTTTTGACCTTCAGACAATCCAGGATACCATATTATTGGAGATCACAGTGGTGGAAGAAGATGCAATGTAGACTTTATGGCAAGCATCAATGGAAAAATCACAGGACCTCCAGTTTCTGGAATAAGGCTATGTCATCTCTAATATAGAATTACATATGTTTTGAAAAAAGTTCCTTGGCATACTGCTAGACCCTGGGAGAGATGAAACGTTTGACTACAAATAACCAGAGAACCTACTTTATAAAGAAAGACGTGTGGAAGGAGCTCCATGAATATGGAATCCACAGGCTAAATTCATCATTAACAAGATGGCACCTTCTGGAACATCAGAATTGCCTGATATATGTGTAGCTGAAGTAACCCCTCAGAGTCAATACCTGAATGAATTGGGTAAACAAGCACACTAACACTGGCCTTAAAAATATATGACTACCAAGAGCTTGAAATCTCAAGGAATGAGAATCTGGATCATACTATGAGGTGATCCACCAAGACCAATAGAGCTGATATCTCAGGGTGAAATTTGTGGACAATGGTGAGTACCAATAGCAGCCTCAAGACCAACTGTAGAGAAGTCTCTGATCTCCTCTCTCTTCCATGTTTCTCCTCAGAAAGTGGCCCACCAACTGTTTAAAGTTGCTGCTCCCTGAACATGTGTGGTAAAGTGAAGTTACATGGTTCAGAGTGGACTGTGTAGACATGGAGATGAGACATTTTGAGATTCAACTACAAGAGAGAATTTGTTGCCCACTAGTGATGAGTGTGATTAATTGAAAGCCTCTAGCTGTTTGCTTATACTTAAGATTCACCTCAGATTTTTAAGGCAAAGTCCTTTATGTTTCAGAGTGCCCTCCAATCAATGATTGCACAAGATATTGGGCAATAGTGTAGCCATTCTTTCTCCACACAGGACTCCTTCAATGCATAGTCTTTGCTCTGTTGCTCCATATTGGTTTAGCAAAGACCTTCTAGGGTCAGCAACAAGGTCTGACAACCACCCATACCTAAACCTTCCTTCTTCTCTTTCTTTTCACAGGTATTTCTCACCTCCGAGAAATAAATCATTCACACCTACTTCATCTGAGCACCTACTTTCCAGAAAACCCAGCCTGCCTCAACTAGCTAATCCCCATAGTCTCTCTATGTAATTAAGGAGACGTCTCTCAGAGGATTATACTAATATCATCATATCACAACTAGATTAGTAGGAAGCCATGATGTGGGAGTGACAACTGTGACATGCAACTGTCTAATTATGGGGGCCAAATCTTCATTTTAGTATAGAATAGGTGTGTGTGTGTGTGTAGAAAGAGACAGACAAAGAGAAATGATAAAATAAAAATATTTTAGTAAGCCTCATGATGTATTACCATATTGTCAAAAGAGGATAAAAAATAACAAAGGGAAGAGTTATGACTGAGTAATCAAGCTATTAGTTTTCAGCTTGCTAGGTAAAAGAGTCATAGTCTCATAGCTTTGTATCAACAGCTGTCTTCGAGTAGAGAAGAGAAAAAAAGTAGTGCTTGTGAATAACACCTATAAATTGAGAGAGGTATAAATTTAAAGTACATTAAAGACAGAAAAAGAAATATATTCTGATTTTAACTTGATTCCATGAATCATTTTGAACATAAATTTGTAATTTCCAAATAACTGAAATACAAATTAATACAAAAATTATTTTCTAATATAATAAAAGAGCCCTTGATGTTAAGCATTAGACAATATAAAATTGATTTGAAATATGCTATGACCAAGTACTTATTCTTCACATAAAATGAAAATATAATCTCTTTTGTCTTCCCAAAACTATGATGAGAGTATAATTTATTATACTCAGAAAGAATACATGTTCACAGAAATTATGCCCTTTATAATTTTGTTGGGCATTTTATTACTATATCTTCAGTGATATTTATCACTTCATGGACAATTGGCACTTCAAAAGTTTCAAACATTAACATTCTAATTCATCTGCAGACTTATTCCAGAAATAAGTTATACACAACATGGATTCTCTATTACATCTTCTCTTCGGCAACTGTCAACTTCTACATGTAACTATGCTTTGTGGTTTTACCTCTTCTTGAAAATGGGTATTTGGCATTTGATTATTCAAATAAAGACATTTTATCTGAAAAGAAAGGCTTGTGGATGCTGACATTATCAAAAGAGTGAATTAAATCAGGTTTTGAAGAAAAGCTTAGTCAAATTATTTCCTGGATAGTCAAGAATTTTATCCTCTATTACATCAAAAAATGAACATAATCCATTATGAGAACAAAGCTGTAATGGTCAATCTAAAAAGTAACTTTCCTCTACTCATGGATGTTCTATAATATATATATTTTTTGTTTTCTAGAATTTAATAATTTCTACATTAAAAATATAAATTTTAAATGATAGGCTTCCTATGGATGAGTTATTTTTGTCCATCAGCTGCCTACTGATTCATTGGAGATTGCACTTATGACAAAGGACTAAAGGTGTTGGGCTTGTTTCATCAGAATCAAAACAGCAAAAAAAGCAAAGTAGTAATTTACTTGAATAAATTCTAGCAGAGAATGGTTATATAAGAAGGCTACTACTGATCAAATCACCCTTCACTTCAGAGAAAACAAAGGTATTAATAAACAGAGTAGTTCAGTAGACTCATAAAGTAAATAAATCCTAGAATAAGAAAGAAAGTGGTAGAATCTCTCTCTGTAGAAATCTTTGAGGAAAGAAAAAACATTTTTCCTTGGTTATCTTTAAGTTCTACAGGATTCTAGGATGGCTGTGGTATTTTTTTCTTGAAGATCACTTGAGCAGTTTCCACCTACTTTGTCAAAATGCTTCATGTATGCTACTTTTTAAAATCAATGAACAGATTTTGTTTTTCAGAGCATTTTTAGGTTTACAGAAAAAATAAGCAGAAAGAATTCAATATACACCCTTTCCCCTCCACCTGCTACACGCATTTTCCCCTCTTATTAACATTGTGCATTAACATGGTACATTTGTTTCATGTGATGAAACAATACTGATCATTATTATTAATTGAAGCCCATAGTTATATTAGGTATCAGTTCTATGGGTTTTGAAAAATGCATAAATATCATGTAGCTACCATTACCGTTTTATATGGAATAGTTTCACTACCCTAAAAATCCACATTCTACCCTCCCTGGAAACCACTGATTATTTTACTCTCTATGGGTTTTCATTTTCCAGAATGTTGGATTGAAATCGTACTATTCTAACATTTTCAGACTGGCACTGTCTTTTCAGTGCTGGGTCCTCCTTCCCTGCTTTGTAAATCAGCATGTCTCTAAAAATAGAAAGTCAAGAATCTTAAACAGCATGTGTTTTATCACGCAGGTGATGCTTATTTTTAAGAACCAACTTCTATAGATTTTATCCAAATGTTTAAGGATACTAATGATAATAAATAGCACCAAGTTCTATCTAGATGACCAAATATGAGTTTATTTTGAACTATAACCTAAATCAAAATATGCCTTTTTTACACTAGTGTACATTTTTATTTGGTATATTTAAGCTATTAAGAATTGCTTTTAGGGGCGTCTGGGTGGCTCAGTGGGTTAAGCCACTGCCTTCGGCTCAGGTCATGATCTCAGGGTTCTGGGATGGAGTCCCTCATCGGGCTCTCTGCTCAGCAGGGAGCCTGCTTCCCTCTCTCTCTCTGCCTGCCTCTCGGTCTACTTGTGATCTCTCTCTGTCAAATAAATAAATAAAATCTTTAAAAAAAAAAAAAAAGAATTGCTTTTAGGGGAGCCTGGGTGGCACAGTGGGTTAAAGCCTCTGCCTTCAGCTCAGGTCATGGTCCCAGGGTCCTGGGATCGAGCCCTGCATCGGGCTCTCTGCTCAGCGGGGAGCCTGCTTCTTCTTCTCTTTGTCTCTGCCTGTCTCTCTGCCTACTTGTCTGTCAAATAAGTAAATAAAATCTTAAAAAAAAAAAAAAAGAATTGCTTTTAGCTTTTTTAGAACCTGACATCTATGGAAAAGCATATTTTTCAATACTGAATACCATATACAACCTGAAACAAAATATTGCTAATATGTCAGCTAGATTATGTATAATCTTCTTTCTCAAGTTTACTGTCTATAGTGGATTATATCATCTAATTATTGTTGACGTTGCTGTGTTTGTTTTTTATTTTGATCTGATTTTGTATCACAATTGTTTAAAGTACTCCTTTAACCCCTGATTTTTTAATATGATGGTTACGTGATACTGTGACTTTAATGACTCTATAAACAAACCACTACTTTTATGTTGTGTGCTATTCATGAGACCAAAAGAGGAAGCCTTTCATGATCATCAGAAATTCAAATTATCTGTTTCACTCTATTAAATATAGAACCATGAGTGTTATGTTATCTTTATCATTTTAAAAATACAGTGTGGTCTAGAAAATATAGATGTGTCGTGAGTGCTAATTTACATCCTGTTAATTAAATAAAATAGCTTCAGAAAAGCCGAACAATATTTTTTCTCCCTTAATTCCATTCCTGAAAGGGATTCCCAGAAATTATGGAGATTTGGGACTAAAAATTAAAGCTCTTTTGAAAAAGACATCCTATGCATTCCATCCCTGCAATGAATAATGGCAAACATTGCTTGGCACAAAGACAGTGAAAAGAAAAGTTAGTTAAAGTTACTAGTTATGTTTTCAGCACTATGGTATCTACATATATTGCCTTAATTTTTTTAAAGATTTTATTTATTTGGGAAAGAGAGAGAGAAAGAGCATGAGCCAGGGCAGGGGTAGAGGGCAAGGGAGAAGCAGACTCCCTGCTGAGCAGGGAGCCTGATATATGACTTCATCCCAGGACACTGGGATCATGATCTGAGCTGAAGGCTTAGGCTTAAGGCTAAAGGCTTAATCAACTGAGCCACCCAGTCGGTTATAAGCCATTTAAACTCTCTGAAGAATGATCTAGTATTATACCCATTTTATAGATGAGGAAACTGAAAAACAATAGGTTTACCTTTTACAGACACAACTCAAGAAGGGAGAGATATTCACACTAAGGCAGTATCAGGACAGAGTCTATACACTGAAGTACTAAAATATTGCCTACCTGCTCTTTTACTGACTTATTTTCCTTATTAAATTATTAAATAAATATATTATAGAATATATATTTTAAATAAATATGAATTATTTCAAATCTGTGTTATAGAAATTACTCAATTTCAAAGCAGATGAGGTAAACTGATATAGTCAAAGGAATAATAAATCCCTTTAGAAAGCAGGTTTTAGGGATGCCTGGGTGGCTCAGTTGGTTGGACGACTGCCTTCGGCTCAGGTCATGATCCCGGAATCCCGGGATCGAGTCCCACATTGGGCTCCCAGCTCCATGGAGAGTCTGCTTCTCCCTCTGACCTTCTCCTCGCTCATGCTCTCTCTCACTGTCTCTCTCTCAAGTAAATAAATAAAATCTTTAAAAAAATAAAAAAAGAATTCAGTATTAAAAAAAAAAGAAAGCAGGTTTTATTGACTATGCCACGTTCTCACAGAACCTCTTCTTTAGAAGATCAATAAAGCTTCCATTGTACTCATCATAAATTCATTCCTTATTTAAAATGGTATTAGTTAGTCATATAATGCTTAAAAGTTAGATGGTTGTACATTTTGTTACTTCCTGAATATTTCCAAGGTAGTGTTTTATAAAATCTAATTTATATTTGTACAAGGATGAAAAAATTAATGAGAAATGAGCCTTGGAGGGTCCTTGACAAATCAAACTGGGATTCTTATATGAATTTCTTTTGCTCTTTTTTTTTTCCCTGCAGAATTTGTCATTCTCCCTCTTCCCTTTTTTTGGATCCTACAAATGTTAGGAAGCTTTGTGACCTATATAAACTTTTATAATTACAGAATCACAGATATGAGCTATTGTGATACTCTGTGCCAAATGCTCAGAGATACACAGATCTATGGCTTTGTTCCTGCCTTCAATGAGTTTACCATTCATTTAGTGAATAAATAAAACAGAAGTGAAAACAAAATGCACATATGAGAAGTAAGACTTTATTCATAATGAGGGTCTGTGTATTTTTTTGTTGCAAAAATCCAGATATTAAACATTTTAGGGTTTCTGGGTCTTACATGGTCTCTTATATTTAACTTTTTAAATATATATATATATATCTTTAAAAATATAAAAGCTGTTCTTAGCCCTTAAGGTATATAACAAAAAAAAAAAAAAAGGTAAAGAGAAAGAGAGAAAGAAAAGCAAACAAACAAACAAAAAAAGGTGGTAGACCAGACTTTCCCTGTGAGCCATAGTTTTGCCAATGTCTAATCTGTAGTGGTATGTTTATAACACACTGCATTTCTACTGTTAACAATGGAGTTACAGACAATGAACTAATTTAATATATTTTTTTTTACTTATACACAATACATGTAACATATATATTAATAATAAAATCTTCCCCATCTGGAGTTAGACTACAGTCAATCTAAACTCTTCAATACATAGTCTTGAAATAAAAAGTTAGGAAATAAAGTCCCTGAGTGTGTACACACTCACACACAAACACACACACAGAAACCTATTACAAAGCCTTAGCACAAAATTTTTCTCTTTACCCCAGAGGAAATACTCCATGACTCTTGTTCATGAATTTTCCACTCACTAGTGTACTTCCTTTAGGATTTTGTTCTGATTTCCTGGTCCACCCTCTGTTAGAATCAGTAAACTAGAAATTACAGAAAATCTCTAATAGCTAGGTCTCTTACAATGGCCCAAGGAGAATTGTCTAAAAACAGAAAAAGAAAACAAAGTCTCACAAATGTAAATAAAGCTATACTATAAACTACAGTAAAGTAAAATAGAGAGTGTTCATAGCAGTTATTCTAGTCTAAAGCAAAGTTATATTTAATAACTCTTTGAAAAGATGGGAAAATAGCCAATAACTTTTAGAAAAACTCACCCAAACACTTAGAATTGTAATATTTGAAGCTCTGATAAACTAGGAATAGTCTTTGAATTCTTATCTCCCTACATCCAGTCAAACATTCCGTCAACATTTCTCTGAATATATATTTCCAAATCTCTCTTTCATTCTCCATTTCCATCACTATATTCTAGATTGTCTCTTGTTGGAACTATTATAACTGTTTCCTAATTGTTTTATCTGACCCAAGTTCTCTCTTAAACTCTAATTCATCTTCCACTTATCCATTAGACTTAAATTTCTAAAACAGAGATCTGGTCCTGTTGCTTCTCACCTTAAATATTTCAAAGGATCTGCATCCCCAATTTCTGACTTCAGTCTTCCTATTACTGCTTTCCATATCTAGTCCAACCCCATCTTCTCCGTTTGGTCCCCCCAATATTCTCAGAGAGACTGTGTTCTAAGCAGCTTCTGTCTTTCCACAGACATCCCCCTACTTTGTGTGCTAAACTCTACTCCCTGCTTCCCTGTCTGTAATCCAACAAGTCATTTTTCAACACAAAGCTAATTGCCATCTTACATTTTTGAAAACTTCTTTGACAACCTGAGATTGAAACCATTACTAACTCCCTTCTGCTCCCATCATAGTTTATACAATTAGTGCAGCACTTGTCAAACTGTGTTTTATTTATTTGTATATATATCTCCCTTGCCAGACTATAAGTTGTTTTATGAGATTATCTGTTTTTGCCTTCATATTTCTAGCACAGTCCTGGCACAAAGCAGGCCCTCAATCAATGTTACTGAATTGAATTAATTGGCATTTGAGAGCAGCAATGTCTGGGTGATTATAACCAGGATAAATAGCATGTCCTGGTAAAACAGAAAACTGTTTATGTCTTAGATTTACAGACCAAAAGAAAAGTTATTTCTCAAAATAATCATTCTCTGCTGATCAAGTGAAATTTGAAATTATATGTGGAGAGAGTTTAGTCATTTTCAGTTAAAAACTTTTTCTCATTAAAATACAAACCCCCTAAGAGTGAAGTGAAATGTTAAACTGTTATTAGACATTTAGTCCCAAGAGTCAATCACAGCTCTGGAAGCAGACTAGAGGTGAAAGTTCTGAAAAAATGATTGGAAGAGTCCTAGACTTCCTTATAAATTTTGGTGGTAAATTTTATATGCCAACTCAGCTAGGCTATGGTACCCAAAGACCTGGTCAAAAACCAGTCTTGATGTTTCTGGTGAAGGTATATTTTAGATGAGATTAACATTGAACTTGGTGGACTTTGAGGAAAGCCAATTGCCCTCCATCATGTGGGTGGGCCTTATCCAATCATTTGAAGATTTTAAGAGAAAAAAACTGAAGCTCCCTAAGAAAGAGGGAACTCTGCCTCCTGACTGGACTGCCTCTGTACTGCAATTATCAACTCTTCCCTGGGTCTCCAGCCAGCTGGCCGACCCAGGAGATTTTGCACTTGTTATGTAAGTTAATTCCTTAAAATCTCTCCCTTAATCTCTCTCTGTGTCTCTATCTCTGTCTCTGTCTCTGCTTTTTTTTTTCTCTCTCTCTATAAATATATATATATATAAATTTTCTTAATATATATAAATTTTCTTAATATATATAATTAATATATTTTTTAAAGAGGGGAGAGTAAGTTACTGGCTATTCAAAAGAGCTTTTTTAAAAATATTCACTGCTGTAGCTGGTCATGCACAAGCCTCATTCCCAATATAAGGCTTTTGAAAACAAACACAAATGTGGGACCTCAAAATAAAGCAACTGTCAACTATCATAATATGAATCTCAAATAACACATTTTACTTTATTTTACAGTCTCTTCTCAGCAATTGGCCTGCATGTGTTATTTCATTTTTCTCACAAGTGAAAGTTTGCGTTGTTATGTGGTCAATTTACAATACTTCAGGGAGGATTACACATTTTATAGGCTGCGTTCTCAAACTGGCTAGGTGGCATCCTGTTGCTAGTATCACACATTTGTTATTTCCATGTTGTTTATTTTTCTAGTAACTGTTTTAGTAAAAAACTAGTCTTTAGCCTCCATTTTTTTTAACCCAACATCATCTAATTGAAATGCTTTCTCATAACCAGTATTTTTGGGTATAAATTTTTATCATAGAATAATAATATCGTTATGCTTTAATGACCATATCAAATTCATCTCACCTGCAAAAGCAAATCAAACAATATTTCTAACCAGAGGAACATTGCACTTTTCCTGTTTTCTTAGCAGCTACTTCTTCTAAAAGACATGCTTTATCCATACATTATATAATTCTCTGTAGCTTCATTTGAACTAACACAGTTTCATTACTGAAAAGAATTATATTTTCATTTGCAGTCTATTTCCCTCATTCAGACAATCTTAAAACCAAAGTGCCTGGCAGAATTATGCAGCTCATTCTCCAGGATCCTACCCTCTGGCATGAACTCATCCAAGGCTCTGACAACTCATCTCATTTTAGAGTCATCCAAGAGCAAGGATTTCTTGAGCTACATAAGATTTTATACCATCAACCTAATAATTCTCCAAAAATAGATTTTTGGAGCATAAGATGATGTGTATGGGTGTGAAAATATGTGTGTGTGTGTGTGTGTGTGTGTGTATATATATTATGGCTTGTTAACTTATTACATATAAAACAGCTTTAAGTGGAACTTTCCACTAATCATTTTGTTGTTCTTTTGCCATTTTGAACCAAAAGTGTGACTCCTTTCTGATATGGAAACTCTCTTGGCTATATCCTTTGCCAATATCGTGCATAACATGCTCAGACATTTCCTGTGAAATAGAAATGCATTGCCTCAAGCAAGGTAGGAATGTTGAATAGCTTTTAGTTTTAGAAATTTGTGTCATATACTACACAGAGCAGTTTAATCCTACCCCACCCTCCCCCACACCACTGGACCATCTAGAATTGCATTTGCCATCACTCGTAGTTACGTTGAATTTATCCACCACACCTACACAGGCTTATACGGAAATCATTTAAGATTACTAAGCAAATCATTTTGAAAATTGGTTTTAAAGAAGTCTCAGATTTCAATTCCATAATTCAGGCCACCTATTCATTTCTATAGTGTTCATAATTGAATTTCAAGAGTTTTTATTTTTTTTACTTCTACTGCCGAATTATCTATCAGAATATCTACCAATTATGGAACCTATCCTAGTTCTTAACCAGTAGGATTCTGCCTTGATAGGAATTTTAGTCAGGGTTCAGTTTGAGGAAACAACACACTCTATTTTTAAAAGAAAGAGATTTAAGAGAGAATTAAGTACGTAAAAAATTACTAGAAGAGCTGGAGCACAGAATTTTAGGCTACCCTGAGCTTTCCAAAGGAGCTTCAATTTCTGTCCTAGTCAGGCTGATGGGAAATTGAGTAGCTAGTACCAGAACTTGTTTTTAGGACCAAAACCCATATGTGTTGTATTATTCTGTTTTGCCTAGGTCATGTTGTAATAAAAAAAAAAAAAATCTCAACATCTCATTGCATTAAAACAAATAAACAAACACAAAACTTTGTTTCTTGTTCACATAAAGTCCACTGTAAGTCATGGGGATTCTCTTGGGCAGCAATCTTCTATGAGATGTTTCATGGTTGTGTCTCTATGTAAATATGGGGCTTGTGTGAGTACCATGGCAGGTGGAAAAACAGAAAACTGTTCAATTGTTCTTAAATACTTTCTCCCAAAATTTACATGTGTCACTTTTGCTTGATTCTTCATCAGTCACAGCAAGTCACATGGCTACCTCTAATGTCTAGTAGCCAGGAAAATATACCCATAACTTGGGTCTGGAAGGAGCAATGTTGATGGGTAGTAATAGTGACTACCATAGTATGCCCTTTTAATGCTCCAAAATTTCATCTAACTGTGGGAAGAGACTCAAAGACAAGAATTCTTTGTGAACACCATGATTGTCTCTATATGAAGTCCAGATGTGGTTGTTCTTAATCCAGAGATCTACATACTAAAGACAACATCAAAGACAATGAACACTACCACTTTGTGAGGAGAAGATTGGAGGATACAGAGAAGACACCGATCTGTAACATTCCAAATTCCCAGTGAATTTAGGTGTGGGAAATATTCCTTCATTATGCCCATTTCCTGCTCATGAAGAGTATCTCCTCTGACTGTGGTCCGTGAGAAATTCTTCCTTTGCCATTTTCCTTCTTGGTTTACAAATTTGTAGTATTTATTTAGTTTCTGTCTCACCAGCATCTCTTTTTTTTGACTGAGTTGTGATTCTTTGTACTTTGGTTGTGGTAGCCCTGAGGCCGAGATGTACCTTAATCTCTTTTTCATGAGACACTTTAACTAATTAAAAGGTTTACTTAGCCACACACCTAGTTGTATCTTAAATCTGGGATACTTTAATCCATTCAGAGATTATAATAACAGGTATGATAGTCATATGCTTAATTTGATTCCTGTCATTCAAAGCCTTCTATTTCTTTTTAACATGTTTTACAAGTACATGAACAGTGAAAGCCTAAAAATCATCTGCCTTTTCAAACCTTGGAAACCCCTAAGTTTCTAGTTTATTTATATTCCTTTTTACCTTGTTTGTTAAATGGTCCATTTCTTTTCTGAGCTCATTTCTTTCATACACCTTCCAACCACAGTCAATAGTAATCGATACACACTACTCATGTTCGCTTTGCTATCTTCTTCCTCTAGACCTACAGGGTCATTAAGTACATGATCATTCTCCCATATTTCCTTAAAAGTCCATTTTACAATTTACTTTGCCAATGAACAGTATGGACTATCAATTTTCAACCTCAAATGACACTCTTCTCATCACTCCTATCAAGCCAATGATACATATTTTAAGTGTTATTATCATAAAATTCTGAACCTGGAACCAGCATCTATAGTATTGACATTAACCTAGGTCATGTTATGGTAACAAATTATCCTCAGATCATGGTGGTTTAAAATAACAATGGTAAACAAACAAACAAAAAAATGATGGTATATTTCTTGCTCAGACAAGACTTACTATATATCTGATTACTCTCCAAGACAGTGATGCATGTGAGAGCTCAATTATAACTCCTTTTCAATACATACTTCTACCTTTGCTATGGCCAAAAAAATGAAAAAGATAAAGAATTATATACCAGCTCTTGTATGCTTCTCCCTGGAAAAGATAAATACCACTTTCTTTACATTCCCTTGGTCAAAGCAAGTAATGTGGCCCCACCTACTTCAAGAGGTTTAAGAAGTGCAATCCTGGGGCACCTGGGTGGCTCAGTGGGTTAAAGCCTCTGCCTTCGGCTTGGGTCATGATCTCAGCGTCCTGGGATCCGCATCGGGCTCTCTGCTCAGCGGGGAGCCTGCTTTCTCCTCTCTCTCTGCCTGCCTCTCTGCCTGCTGGTGATCTCTCTCTGTCAAATAAATAAATAAAATCTTAAAAAAAAAAAAAAAAAGAAGTGCAATCCTACCACATGTTTGGAAGATAAATGCTCAAAATACTGGTGCACAGCACTGATGAGTAACACAATCGTGACACAGGAGTAAGAAAGCTATTCCTGCTGCCTCTGTAACTGTTCTTCACCTACTACAAGTCTTGTGATTGGACATCGAAAACCTGACTCTAGCTGTCACTGATGACCCATCTGTTTCTGGGCACTCACAGTTTTATAGAGTAAACAAAAAAATCAAGAAAGATGGCATCTACTTCAATGCTGTCTGCACAATTTTATATGAACAACATTATTTTTTTAAAAGATTTTATTTATTTATTTGACAGACAGAGATCACAAGTAGGCAGAGAGGCAGGCAGAGAGAGATTATGAAAGCAGGCTCCCTGCTGAGCAGAGAGCCCCATGCAGAGCCCAATCCCAGGACTCTGGGTTCATGACCTGAGCTGAAGGCAGAGGCTTTAACCCACCGAGCCATCCAGGTGCCCGTGAACAACATTATTTTATGGAACCTAATTTGTATTTAGAAACATCTAGAAGAAAGCCTGAGATAGGCTTCTAAAACCTGATATAGGACAGCATACTAGAAGAACCTTGGACTAGAAGCTGAGGGCTAACCTACCATATGAATACTGCATGTTTCATGATCTATATTCAGTTTCTTCAAAGATTCCATAGCTCTGTATAATATTCTCTCTGTCTGGTAGGGAATAGTGTGTGACAAGAAGTCTACTTCCTTTCTTGTGATATTTTAAAAAATATTTGGCCCCTTTGAGCCTCTCTTTACTCATAGCCAAATATAATTACTTTCACTGTTACTCATAACATATATTTCTTTAACCTTTTGTTTATCCAAATTGGAATCCTTATAGCTTGTCAATAACATTAACCTTAAAAGGTAGATCCATAACCTAAATATAATGTTTTGAGAAAAAAATCTGTAAAGAGAAAATATATAATATTTTATCCCTATTATTCTGGTTCTCTAAGTTGCACTATTACTTTTGGAAACAGAACTTGTCTGTTACCACCTGAAAGTATCAAAATATTTTTCATGATTTTTTGGTTTTTCTTAAAGAGCAAATTGCAAATCTTACTAAATATACTTGTATTTTGCATAATATTTTGAAAAATGATGACTGGTTAATTTTTGATAAGAAGATTGACAAAATGAAATCTTCAAGTGAAAGATTGTCTATCAAGTAAGTAAGAGAGAGTGAGAGGCCTTTGGGAAAACTGAAAAATATTTAGGCAAAACAATCTATTTCATTACCCTTCTATAAAAGTATAAAATTAAAAAAAAGCTGTTATATTGGCTTATCATATAATTATAACAAAAATATGCTAATGATGAAAAACAATTTTTAGATCATAGATTCAGGGATGTTTTCAAATACCATGATTATATCCCATCTGTTATGCTTCATTTTTCAGCTGTTTTCAGCGCTGTTGAATGTTCTCTCCTTGACAATCTGTCCTATCCCACTATCTACAACCTCTCCTTGGTGACTTATGAAGTCCCAGGGCTATAAATTCTGTCCATGTTCTAGTAATTTTCAACTTAATCTCTCAATTATGATTTCTTTGCTAAACTCCATATTCCAAAACAAACTTTCTGCTTGATGTCTTCATTTTGAAATGAAATTAAGTATTTCACTTAAATGTAAACTCTAATTTTCAATCTCTCTCTCTCAACTTATTCCTCACCGGCTCCTTATTAGTGCACTTCAAAATTTACTTACCCAGTTTCTCAGGTGAACACTGGAATTAATTTTCTTCACTTTTTTTTTTAATCCTACTAAACCCTCTTGGCATTATCTCTAAAATATTCCATGAATATCTCCAGCTTGTCTCCATTTTTCTCTACATCTTGCATCTTGATTACAGGCAGCAGCTTGTGATCTATTGCTTGGATTACTGATTAGTCTACTGTTTTTCTAAGTTGTTATCCACTTCTTTTTTGCTTCTTTACAATTCGCCCTCCACACAACAACCAAAAATATATTTCACAATTTAAAACCAAGTAATGTAATTTTTTGCCCAAGATCCCAGCAGAGGTTCTCATCTCCGGATAAAAGCCAATCTTTGCATGACCTGATGACTCCCAGAGGAAGTTATGATTCAAGAACAATCAATCGATAATATACAAACAAGTAAAACTACTTAAAAGTTTCAGTGATTTAATTTTTTCCCCCTCATTAAAGCTATGTATCCATTATGGGTCACAGGAGGACTTTGTTTAGTACTATCACTCAGATCCTAAACTAATAAATCAACCAATCTCTTGAATGTTGCCAGTTGCCACACAAGAATGAAAAATTTAAAAATACTTTTAAGGGCAATTAAATGCTGGATCCAAAATATAAAAATGCCATTCCAGTTCACAATTCATTGTCCAGGATTACTTATATGGCCCACAAGAAAGCTAGAAAATGCAATTCTGCCTTTTGTCTGCAATGTGCAGAAATGGAAAAACCAAAGTATTTCACAAACATCACTAATGACTATCAAAATATATATGATCCAAAAATATATATATATATGATCCAATCCCTTTATTATTTTAAGTATTCTTAAATACTTATTTTTAAATACTTATTTAAAAATAATACTTATATAAAAATACTAAATACTTATTATTTTAAGTATTCTTAAATGTGCTAAAAATATATTGTTATGCTAAAAAAAAAACAAGCTTGCTTGTTCTCATTTAGGAGATTTTTCAGTTGCTTGTCCCTTTTTATAGAATTATCTATCCTCATCTCCATGTGTAGTTGTCTTTTTGTTATCATTCAGAATTTAGTGTAATATAGAGTGACTTCTATAATCTCCATATTTTTTTCATCATATCATTTTTGTTTTAAATTCTTTGGCATATTATCTACATGAAATTTTTTAAAAGTTCTTTGTTTACTAGTTTTCTCCCCTTGCCACCCAAGAATGTAAGTTTCATGAACGTAAGACATTTTATCTCTTTTCACTGTTATAGCCTCAGTATCCTTGGGGTGAATCTAATATGGTTTTTATGTGAATTGAATTTGGATTAGCGTGGCATGAGTTGTTCTCTGGAAAGGAAAGTAAACTTCCTGAACAACTGTGCTAATTTAATAGGCAAGATTCACCGGATGCAAAATTGAACACAAATTTATTTTCCTCCTCTACTACCCATTCAAACCTATTCTATGGAACTAGTTATTTCTCCATCTTCTGATGAAGTTTGAGGCACATTTTACATCATTTTTCAATCTTAGATAATAAAATATTTTCTGGTTACTTCAAGCGAAGCAATCTCATTTCAGTAAGCAAAATATCCAAGCATTTAATACTTCAACTTTACATAGAGTTTTATATTCTCCCTTCCCTTGGCTTATGACAGTTTTAGGTTTGGGAAGCCTACAGTGGGAAGAGGGATATGATGAGCTATAACACTCACCTCTAACTTGTAATCTCCTCCATCATTATAATAGCATGAGGCTGCCTTTTAGTTTCTCTGGAGTTGGAGAAAAAAAGCAGAAGAAGACAAATTTGAGGGACTGGGGAGGTCATGTATGCCCGATAACCAAATTTTTTCTGACCAGCTATTCTCCCTGTCTATTCCTGATTCTCCCCATATTTCTAGACATTCAGAACTGAGTTTGCTTTCATGACTTTGCAGAGAATTCTTCTGTTACTTGGGATCTTTTTCTTGCAGTCCCCTAATTCAGACAGTGTGCAAGAGTATTCCCAGCTCTGATTTTCTGGCAGTCTACCATAACATTCCACCTGTGAGACTCCATTGCTCCTCTAATTGGACCTCTTGGTACAACCTACCTTAATACAACTCAAAAGTTGCTTGTTTTCCTAAATGACTGATATCCGGATTATGAGAAACACTCTTACTTTCTTGACAAATTGAGCAAGGGATTTACATTATTGTTTCTTTTCCCTGATCCGCAGGGAGAACAACTAGTTAGCTCTCATTTTTCACTGATATGCTTTACCAGGTGTAGGTCCCATACTAGTATTTAACTGAAAAAGACTCCAAGAGATATAGAGAAAGCATTCCAAGTAGGCACTTTTAAGCTCCTACTGCTATGCATACGTAGGGAGAAATGAGCACAGCAGTCAGGCCAGTCAACAAGAGATTCATCAGTGAACAAGGCAGGGTCCTCATTCTCAAAGAGTTTGGAGTAGACGACTCATACTTGAGTGCCTGGAATCCCTCCTAACTGTCCTGTGTAGACTCCTTGGCTTCCAGATTCAACACTTACTTTTTCAGCTTTTTAAAAAAACAGTCTCTCTCAAATTTTTACTTATATGTTTAACTATGGTTCAAATACCCTTGATAACTGCTCACATACTTTTTCATGAAAAAAATCATATTCTTTCAAACTTTTCATCATTTTCAAATTACCAATCCAGTATTTTTTGCTGGTTAGAATGGAATAAACAGCACTCTTTCCTCATATTGCTCCTATAATCTGTGCACATAGTATCATCAAGGAAAACATCTTTTATGTTTTCAATGTAACCAGACTGTCTATATTGGGCCTACTCAAAGTGACAGCATGTAATGAAGTAAGGAAGTTGTGTTGGATGTAATTCAGTTTGCTACTTTCCTCATTAATAGAGTCCTGTTACAAAAAAAGCAAATGTCAGCTGACCTAAACAATGTGTTGATGACAGGTGATTTTCCTTCTCCCATAAACTCCTAACTTGTTCGCACAGGTAACAAATAGTTCATGGATGGGTTGTACTACCAGATCACACTGTGAAAAGCTCTGGTCTAAACAAACAATGAATCATGGAACACTACATCAAAAACCAATGATGTACTGTATGGTGACTAACATAACACAGTTTTAAAAAAAAAAAAAAAAGAAAGAAAAACTCTTTTTCTGCATCAGTCGAGAGGACCATGTGGTTCTTCTCTCTTCTCTTATTGATTTGTTCTATCACATTGATTGATTTGAGAATGTTGAACCACCCATGCATCCCAAGGATAAATCCCACCTGATCATGGTGGATAATCTTTGTACGGTTGGATCCTATTAGCTAGGATCTTGTTGAGAATCTTGGCATCCATATTCATCAGGGATATTGGTCTGAAATTCTCCTTTTTGATGGGGTCTTTGCCTGGTTTAGGGATCAGGGTAATCTTGGCTCCATAGAAAGTCTGTAAGCTTTCCTTCTGTTTCTATTTTTTGAAACAGCTTCAGGAGAACGGGTATTATTTCTTCTTTGAACATTTGGTAGAATTCTCCAGGGAATCCGTCAGGTCCTGGGCTCTTGATTTTTGGGAGGTTTTGATCACTGCTTCAATCTCATTAATAGATATCAGTCTATTGAGGTTGTCAATTTCTTCCTGATTCAGTTTTGGAAGTTTATAGGTTTCTAGGAATGCATCCATTTCATCTAGATTGCTTAACTTATTGGCATATAACTGTTGATAATAATTTCTGACGATTGTATCTATTTCTTTGGTGTTAGTCGTGATCTCTCCCTTTTCATTCATAGTTTTATTAATTTGGGTTCTCCTTCTTTTCTTTTGGATTGGTTTGGTGAGTGGTTTATGGATCTTATTTATTCTTTCAAAGAATAAGCTTCTAGATTCCTTAATGTGTTCTACTGTTTCTGTAGTTTCTATCTCATTCATTTATGCTCTAATCTTGATTATTTCCCTTTTTGTATTTGGGGTTGGCTTAATTTGTTGTTGGTTTTCCATTTCTGGTGTACTCTGGATTTCTCAATTTTTTTGACTGAGTCTTGGATGGCTATGTCTTTTCCCCTTTGCCATATCCCATAGACCCAACTTATATATCAACGTGGATAGGACTGGAGGAGATTATGGTGAGTGAAATAAGTCAAACAGAGAGAGTCAATTATCATATGGTTTCTCTTACTTGTGGAGCATAAGGAATAACACGGAGGACATTGGGAGAAGGAGAGGAGAAGCGATTTGGGGGAAATTGGAGGGGGAGACAAACCATGAGAGACTGTGAACACTGAGAAACAAACTGAGGGTTTTGAAGGGAAGGGGGGTGGGGGTTGGGTGATCCTGCTGGTGGGTATTAAGGAGGGCATGTATTGCATGGAGCACTGCATGTGGTGCATAAACATTGAATCTTGGAACAATTAAAAAATTTTTTTTTAAATAAAAATAAAAATAAAAAAATAAAGAGTGGATTAGTGAATCAATATCACTTCAATCTGATTTTCCTTTCCTCTCGCCCACAAGGTAAAAATCTAGCGGATTCCTAGAAACAAATATACATAAAACTATTGATATGTTCCCAATAGCTATATAGCTACATAGGATATATATATATATATATATATATTTTATATATTTCAGAAACTTCAGAGCTACTCACTTTCTGAAGATCGTGTCCAAAAACCAATTTACATAATTAATAAAGATCATCTATGTCCAAGCAATGGTTATGGAAATATTAATGGAAAGGCACTTTCATGAACATCAAGAAATCTTTTGCTTTGAATTAATTCCTACCTGTCCTTGAATTTGAAACACTGTTAAGATAAATTTAGCTCAAAAGAAAAAAGTAGAATTCAGTTTATTTTTAAATGAAAAGATATGTTTAAATTTGTCTCCAATAACAATTTCATTAAAAAGCCTAGATATGGGCATCTGGGTGGCTCAGTCTTTAAACATCTGCCTTTGGCTCAGGTCATGATCCCAGATTCCTGGGATCAGCGCTGCATCGGGCTCCCTGCTCAGCAGGAATCCTGCTTCTCCCTCTCCCATTCCCCCTGCTTGTGTTCCCTCTCTCGCTGTATCTCTTGCTATAATTAAATAAATAAAATCTTAAAAAAAAAAAAGCCTAGATGTGCAGATAGGGAGCTAAGAATAAATCTAGAAATCTGAGTCATTAAGTCAGTCTTCAAGATTTGTATCCTAAGAGCCTTATGACTAAAAGAAAATATCAGTTTTCTTAAAGTAGCTTGATTTTAAAGAAATTTAAATAGCAGTAAAGAAAATATCAGTCACCTGATTCTTGGAAATATTCATTTATTTAACTTTAAATATGCCATACATCTTTGAAAAAACAAATATAAACAAATCCCATATGAACATTGTTAAAATATTTCTTTTGTAATGTTAATGTTGCTGTCTTCATAAATCAATGATTCTAGCCACAGCCCCTTCCCTCTCTGAGTTTGATTTATGCAGAGGCTGACCCTGTCTTGAGCCAGCCTCTAGGGCTGGCTCTATGGGACTATGATCTAGTACATTCCTTAGAGGAAAAATTTAACTGAGAAATGTTTTTTTCCTAACAAGTGATAAAGCCCTACTCTTTTTAGGTTACACCAAAGACAAAGGTGTGGTTAAAATAAATTGAGACTAGGAACACAGTATGACTTCAGGAGACAACTTAAGTAGAAGATTCTGTGTGTAAGAAAGCAAGATAAGACAAAGGAAGGGAGACAGCACATAAGTTGCCTGGAAGTTATCAGTTCCTATTTTTATGAAGCTTAGAATCGAGGAGAGTAATTAGCATCAAGGCCAGATCAATTTTCCTGACACAGTATTTTATTAGATTGCTACATGACAGCATACTAATTAAAACTGATTGGTCTAATTAGAATCCCATTAATAATGAGAAAAGCAATGACAGATGTATCACTACATCCACAACACCTTGATATATCAAATGCTCTGACATTCAGGTAGTTCAGATACAGGTTTGTTTTTTGTTTTTGTTTTTTTTCTCTTTTGTAATTTGTTATTTTAAGAAAGGATGAGAACAAACATGGTAGAGGGGTGGTAGTGAGGGACAGCCAACTCCCCAGTTTTCTGGTATCGAAGACCTTCCAAAAACAACTAATGAAAAACAAACACTAGAGAAAGCTTAAATAAATCATTGTTTCAAAAAGTCAGGATAAAGTAAGAATATAACATACTTAGAGACTTGTAGGACAATAATAAATTCTCAATGCAATTCCGAAATAAGCTAGCTGATTTAGTTTCTTACCCAAATACCATGGTAAAAAAAGCAAAGATGAAATTAAATCAGTACAGTTTTTTATAGTATAATAATATATAATCATAGTTTTATATAAATCATGACATCAGATTCTAACTTTGAAATACAATATTTTATTTCTGTTGTTTCTTAACATTGAATTACTGCCCCCCTGCCCCCCTCAAAGAAAGCCCAACTATACATATATCGGAATACAGACTGGGAGGCTAAGGCATTTTAACAGAAAATATTTATTATTCATTGAATAAATACTATTGGGTACCTTCCATTTGCCAAATGTTATTCTAGGTGACAGATACAGAGTCTCTATAAAGTTTGGTTGCATAGGAGGAGCAGCAGTGAAAGAAAAGCAGTAACCAACTAAAACAAAACAAAAGCCCCCAAACCTATGTATTCATGTAAACCCTGTTCTTGACCTACTTCAACAGTCCCTAAGGAGTACCTGGGGGTCCTGAGGTCCTGTATCACCTCTCTTTAGTTTATCATATGGCTTCTCATCACCTGGACATAATTAAATATAAGCTGTTCCTGATCTAGGAATTTCCACAAACTTACTGAGTGATGGCTTTCTGCATCTCTCCAGGACTCACTACACTACTACTTCCTGGCCAGTTCTATCCTTGTCTCCTGGACCTCTAGAACCCCTAGGCTCTAGCATTTTAGGCACATTTTAATTTCTACAATAACTACATGATAGTTTTGGCCCATATGAGGTCCTCTATCTCTTCCCTCCCTGTTTTTTTATTCAATAGAATTCCTTTGTATTGAGTAACTGGGTCGTAACCCTTTGTTATGTATGCTACATTATTCTATGAATTTCAAAGGCTCTGTCTAGGATTTTTCTGTATTTTTTTATTTCCATGATTAGATTGGGTCTTCAGGACAGAAGAAGTGAAAATATTTTAAACTTAGTCCCTAATCATCATACACCATCCATTCTCAGTAAATTCACCTCCTATAAATTTGGTCTCTCTTATTTATTTTTTTTCCCCAGATGACAAAGATAATATGGATCTTCCAACACATTTCTTGCAGCAAGTTTTTATAGAATTTACACTGCACTATGTTCCTCAAATGTTTGAGGCAATCCCAATTTCAATTCCCTGTGTGTGTATTTAATAGAAAATTCTAGCCATGTAAAAAACAAACTCCAAATATCAACAGAGTAACATAGCAAAGGTTTATTTGTGTCCCAAGTCACAATCCCATCTGTGCTGGGTAGTCAGGAGTAAGGGAATAGAAGGGGACTCTACTCAACCTATTATTCAGAGCCCCTAGTTTATTCCATCTGTGGTACCATCATCTTTAATTCCAACCTTGGATTTTCAGTTTTACTGCAGAATGAAGGATAACACCTGACAGATTTTCATGGGTCGAGACTGGGAGCAACTCCTCTCACTTTTACCCATATTCCATTGACCAGAACTCAGGTACACGGGTCCAACCTACTTGAAGGGAAAGCGCCCTACATTTTTATGTGTCTAGAAAGGAGAGGGAAAATATTTGTAAGCACTAGCCTTCTGTACCACATTCTAGCATTCTATAACCAAATACAATCTTGGTCCTTTCCTTCCATAGGAACACCCTCTCTCCCTTCCCCAAAGGAGAAAACCCCAAATTTCATCTAGTCTTTGCATACAGCAGAAAGACTAGAAATTTTAGAAGTTGTGTTGTTCAGTCATCTTTGTTGGGGTCAGATGTGGTACTCTTGCTCTAGCAACTTTAGGTGTATAAAGCCAGTTATATGCTTACTCTGCAACCCCATACTACAAATTCCATAATGAATCAGAAATACGATGTCCCTGGACATATTTGAAAAGCAGATTTAGGAGCATACCTTGTTTGGGATCTGTATAAATTTTTAAAAATGAACTTTCTTGCATGGAGCACTGGGTGTGGTGCAAAAATAATGAATACTGTTATGCTGAAAATAAATTTTTTAAAAAAGGGAATAAAATATAGAGAACAACAACAAAAAAATGAACTTCCTGCTGGATCAAGTCTGGGGGCCTAAAAGCTCTTTTACAACTAGAAATGTCAAAAGCTTTTAAAATCTGAGATCAGATGATTTTTATCAGTATAATTTCATCAAAATCTTCATAGACTTCTAAATTATTTGGTCTTAATGATTCCATGTACCAGAAATACACATGAAGTTCTTTTTAGACATGACTCACATTGTCTACAGATTTGCCTCCTTGCCTCCATGTTTTTCCCCCTCATCTTACTACAGGGAGAGAGAGAAAGAAAGAGAGAGAGCATTCTTTTATCTGATCTTTGAAAAAGGCTGGGTGTTAATGGACTGCCAATGGTAAAAAGAATTTTCTATCCTGTTTCCAAATAGATGATATTTAGCAGCAGCTGGCTTTTACTTAAGGCCCTACATTTCTGAACTATTTTTTAGTTTTGCTTTTAAACCATCCAACTTCTAAATCTCTTCTATGCTCATCACTTGTTGAAATACAATGCTAAATATAGCCAATATCAATACTCACTAATGCTTTTTTCCCCCAGCCAACTCCCTCAGATGTACTCACTCAGTAGGTATCTAGACTGTGTTCAGGTAACATTTTTACCTGGTAAAAAATACCTGGCATTTCATTAACATGTATCACCATATTTTCATTCCCCAATATCTATTTCCCACATTTAGACAATTATGCCAATATCATCTATTTTGAGTTGTTTTTTTCTTACAGCAGCACTGTATATTTTGATAGTCCAGTTTTAATATTGTTTATATGCTATTATAACAAGTTGCTACATGCTGTTATTAACAAGCAACCCCAAAATCTCAGTAACTTAACTCAATGATGGCTTACCTAATGGTCACGTCTTTCTTTTGTTTCTCTTTCCATACACAGAACATCCTCTCCAAAGGAGAAAACTCAAAATTCCATCTCATCTTTGCTTCTAACTGAAAGACTAGACATTAAAATGTTGTGCTGCTCAGCCGCATCTCAGATGTGGCTCCCTTTAAGACAGCAAATTCCAAAAAGAATCAGTTAGGTAAGGGAGGAATGCTATGTTACACAGAGTCACTTAGGTACCCTGATGTTTTCATCTTATACACTATGAGTTTTTAGTGTTGTCTCCACCATCATCATGCCATGGGAAAAGAGAGTTTTATGGGCTAGTTCTCCAAGTGGTCTGTATCACTTTTGTATACATTCCATTGGCCAGAACTCAGTTCTGTGTCCCTAATGTAAGTGTAAGTGATCTGAGAAACACTGAGGAACATTGAACATAAGAGGATAAAAAGAAACACAAGGACTGATAAGCATTCTCTGTCCTCGTCCCATAGTTGCAAGCAGTTGTCATATCAATAAATACAACTATGAAGTTTCAAAGATATTTACTGTCTTTTGAGGAAATCCAGGAAACCATTTGGAGAAAAATTACAATCAAATTGAGGAGTGACTTTATCAGAGAGTCACTTCAAGGAATTTATAACTCCAATAAAATTTTACTCAAATTTTTAAAAAATCTTGATTATTTGTATAGAGAAAGTAGCATGCAAATACTGAGGGCATTAATTATTATCAGAGTGCTGCTAACACATACTAAAAAAATGGAGTTTGGGGTTTTTTTTCTTTTTTAAAATTGTTAGTTTTAGGATAACCAGGTTTGTTTCCCTAAAGAGCTATATCAGCTGTCTTAGGAAGGAGTGTGGCTACATCAGAAATAAACCAAAGCCAGGAATCTAGCTTGAGTAAAACCCAGGAAATGTAAGGTAGGGCTTCTGCTATATTGCAGAAATCTTGGCAAAATCTTAAGACAGATATATGTAATGAAGTACAAAGATCCAGGATTTGGTCCAGGCTAAAGTAAAATTCTACCCTGATCTCAACAGGCTAAAGTAAAATTCTACCCTGATCTCAACAGGCTATTGAAATAACAAGAGACAGACATAGTTGGTCAGACATCTGTGAGGGTTCAAACTTTTACTCTTCATTTCCATACTAACTGTGTTCTTAGTCAGTCTCATACCCATCAACAGACACATACTTCTATATCCAGAGACATCTTGTGCTTCATAGCCATATTATCTTTTTTAGGAACAGAGTATAGCTATATGTTGGTTGAAGTCTCTGGAATCCATTTTCTCAAATTGTTCACCTAGCATTTCACCCATTTTGGGAGTCAAGGCTGGGTCACCATATTCTCAATGCTGGGGTTACCAATGTGTCCTCTAATAGTGGTTTAGATGCTAATATCTCATTTCTAAATTTCCACATATCAGTATATAATTGTAATATCATACTTTTGCCATGATAAGAAGCCTGCCAAACTCTTCATTTAATTTTTCACTGAATTGTCTGAATTACTTGAAATCCTTCTCTACAAAATTCTAATCCACTTCCTCAGATACTTTGTACAACATCCTCCTTATCCATGACTTTATACCTCTTTCTTCAGCCCAGGAGATCTCTATGTTTAATAGAGATAAATGGGCCTTCTCAGAGTAGACATGTTTTATTCAAACTAATGACATGACTCTGTATTTTGTTTACCCTGTCTTCACAGTGTCCGAGAACTAAATTCAGATTCTGAATCGAGTAACCCAGTAAGTCAATGGCAAATGAAACTCAGAGTTAAGCCCAGCTGTTTCATGTGATGTACAGACAAGATTATTAGTAGGAATTTCAAGGACCTTGTGATATAATGCCTGCCAACAGTCATTTGTGCAAATGAGGCTGATTCTCTCTACAGAACCCTTCCAAGACTTATGTAGGCCTGATATGTACTTAATATTTATATAGATTTTAAAAATTCAATTTTCCTTGCACTTTACTTCTCTTCTATTCTCAAATATTTATAGTCACAGAAAAATGTTTGGAAAGTTTATATTTTAGTGCTTTTTTTTTTTTAAGATTTTATTTATTTACTTGACAGAGAGAAAGATCACAAGTAGGCAGAGAGGCAGGCAGAGAAAGGGGGGAAGCAGGCTCCCTACTGAGCAGAGAGCCCAATGTGGGTTCGATCCCAGGACTCTGAGATCATGACCTGAGCTGAAGGCAGAGGCTTAGCCCACTGAGCCACCCAGGCACCCCCCTACACTTTAGTTTTTAATGCCTAACAAATAAGAGTTTGCTTGATGACAAATCATAGTGTACCATTAGGAGACCTGGCATGCCACATCATATAACTGACAATTATTTTTCCACATAAAGTTTATTTATATAAGATGGAATATATGGACAACATGAAATAACAAATTACAAAAATCTATCTGTTCCTTTCTCATTCCATGCAATATCTTCAACACTGTGTTATATTTAGCAAGGACAATGTTCTATATCCTGTAATAAGTGTTTCAATTACTTAAATGTACCTGAAACTTATTTACCTCTGTATCACTTTAAAGATTTTTTTTTTTTAATTTATTAACACAGAGAGAGAGAGTGAGAGAGGGAATGAGCAAGGGGATGTGAGAGGGGAAGCAGGCTTCCCATTGAGCAGGAAGCCCAAAGCCAGGCTCGATCCCAGGGTCCTGGGATCATAACCTGAGCTGAAGACAGACCCTTAAGGACTGAGTCACCCAGGGACCCAAACTCTGTATCATTTTAAATGCTTATTTTATGCCTAGAATATAACAAATGTTCAATTAGATAAATCATAATTGAAAGAAAAGTAAGAGAGGAAGGAAAGAAAGGAGAAAAGGAAGGAGGATGTCAGAAGACTTGAAAGAAATGAAGAGCTTTTAAAAATAGAAAAAATATTTTATTAATTTTCCATGATTATTTACTTCATTCCACCACAACATTTCTGAGCCCTTCAATTATGATGTTATTCTAAGCTTCTGGATTCAGTCTTAAATGCTAAATTCATCAAAAAGAGGAATTCTTAAGAAAACAATTGAACAGTGATTTCATAAGCTTTCCAAATGTAACTTTTGTGCTGAGGATTCTTAAAAATACCAAATACGGTTGTAAATTGTTTTCATTGAGATAGTCAACATAATAAAAGTAAAGCTAGACTGTATGTAATGTTAAAAGGAAATCAGTGATTTCAAATCATGGTTTGCTAACTGTACCTTTGTTTAACAGACATCCCAAACTTAACATTTCTAAACTAAACTGGATCTTTTCCCAAAATTATGGCTTTACTCAAGATATCCCAAATCATAACTGGTGGCAACTTGATCCTCCCAAAACTTTGGAGCTATTTTTGAATGCTCATTTGTAACATAACCCATATTCAATGTTTCAGAAAATTGGTTGGTTCTACTTTGCCATGTGCCCAGAATCAGATCACTTTTTCTGATTGCCACTCCAACTATCACCAAGCCATCATTATTTCTTCCCTGTATTATTGCAAAAGTTTATGGTTTTGGTTTTTAGGTTTTTTGATGTTTTTGTGTATTTTGTTGGTTGGTTGGTTGATTTTGTTGGTTTATTTTATTTTATTTTGTTGGTTTGGTTGTTTAACTTTCTTAAAATTATTATTGAGGTATAACGGACATATAACATTATATTAGTTTAAGATATACAACATGATTTGATATTTGTACATACTGGAAATAATCACCACTATTAGTCTAGCTAATGTCCATCACCATAGGTAGTGATAAACACTTTTCTTGTGATAAGAACTTTTAAGGACTACACTTCTAGCAACTTTCAAATATGCAATAATGTTATTAACTATAGTCATCATGCTGTATAGTTAATCCTCATGACTTATTGATTTTATAGCTGAAAGTTAGTACCTGTTGACCCCCTTTTATGCACCCCTCCCCCCACTGCCTACCTCTGGCAACCACCAACCTATTCTCTGTATCTGTGAGCTTGGTGTTTTTGTTTTCTATTTTTAGATTCTACATATAAGTGAAATCATATGGTATTACAAAAGCTTTTTAACTGGTCTTTTTTGCTTTTAATTCTTTCTTCCTACAATCTATTCTCAAGCTAGTTAGAGTGATTATTTATTTATTTATTTTTAAGATTTTATTTAATTGAGAGAGAGGAGATAACAAGAGACAACATGAGCAGGAGTCAGGGGGGATCGGGGAGAAGCAGACTCCCTGCTGAGCAGGGAACCCAATGACATGGGGCTCAATCCCAAGATCCCAAGATCGTGACCTGAGTGAAAGGGAGATGCTTAACTGACTGAGCCACCCAGGTGCCTTAGAAGGATCTTTTAAAAACATAAGCCTAATAATGTCATTTTTTCTTTTCAAATATCCCAGAGTATCCCATTTATCTAGAGTAAAAATCATAGTCCTCCCAAAGGCCTTCAAGGCCCTACTGAACCTAAACCCCACCATTTGTGGCCCTGTTCCTACCTCTTAGATCTCCTCCCTTATTAGGAGCCTCTAGCCATGTTCATTTTGTCCGATCTACACTGACCTCCATATTATCCCTAAAGAATTCCAGACATACTCCCACTTTAGGGAATCCATTTAGAGAATCTAAGTGATTCAACAGTTTTTACTATTTGGGAAATAGAAGGGAACCATTAAATATTTGATGGACATATGAATAAACAATGGAATGAGTAAATTTGATACTGGATATATTTCACATTGGTTTTTGAATCCCTCTAAGTATCTTTATATTTCAAATAATGTTATAAGCCATATTGTAGATTTCATCTCTGTTGGGAGGTTTTATTTAAGAGATTTTAATTTTTAATAGTGGAATTCACTGTGCTTCAATAACTATATTCAAAATAAGGATGGAAATTTTCTTTTTAGATTTTATTTATTTATTTGATGGAGATCACAAGCAGGCAGAGAAGCAGGCAGAGAGAGAGTGGGGGAAGCAGGCTCCCCACCAAGCAGAGAGCCCGATGTGGGGCTCGATCCCAGGACCCTGAGATCACAACCTGAGCTGAAGGCAAAGGTTTAACCCACTGAGCCACCCAGGTGCCCTGGGAATTATTTTTTAACTAAAATTAATATTGGATTCATTCATAACAGCTTCTCTCAATTCCTTACATGCAGAATTTACCCACACTTCATCAAAACTCCAGTAGCCTTTAGGGTAAACCTGGACCAGCATTGATCTCATTCAAGTACTTCTGTTCAACAATTGATGTACCAACACAAGTGATTTTTATCTGTCTCACCATGGTTTTCTAAGTTTTATTCATATATAATATGAACTCTCATTTTTTTGAGAAAAGAAAAATGTGTTCAATGATTTAGCCATGAAAGTCTTTTCCTATATACTTTGATGATTCCATTCTTATTACCTAAAATTACCTCCCTCTTTTCCTCCCTTGTCCACTTATTTGAGGGCAACCCAGACTTGAAATCTCAAATACCTCTTACCTCCCAAAGCCATCAACTAACGCATCCTCCACGCTTCTGAAATCTACATCTTATAACTTTGTAGTCAAGTACCTATTTTCAGAGGTACTTGCATATTTTGCCATCTAGATAATTTATATTTTCTAAGTAGTGTCTTCTTTCCAAATAGATACTGCATCTTCAGATCAAGCACTTAGTTGGATTTACTGTTCCTAAGAGTCCAACAGAAATTAAATCTTCAGAATTTGGGAACAATGATTGGAATAACCAGGAATTTCTAGGAAATCCTAAAATCTTGAAAATTTCTGCATTTTTGTAGCATTTATAAAGGGAAGTTCAGTACTTAGTATTTTAGTACAATATGTAATAGTACTGTTGTTTACTATTTCAGTACAATTTTAGTTATATTTACTAAGAATTTTAACCTCAGCAAAAGTTCAAATACTGGAAAACATCAGTGTACATTACTGGGAAGTCTTTGAAAGACTTAATGGTTCTGCTCTCCTAGTGAAGTAACAGTTTGATTCAGAATCATGTGTTAAAACTGCTCATGTAAGTATTTAGCATCCTACATTTGTTATTTGTTATTTTTTGGCATACCATTCATAAGATTTGTACAAAGTATAATATCTATCAATCTATTTATCTTAATTTGCAAGAATGATTCACCATTAGCAAAAGTTAAGGTCAAAAATACACATTTTAGCATATTAACTGCTATAAAAAGACTTCCTGATTATGTAGTAACTTGTTTATTCTTACATACTCCTGTTCTAGTTCTCAAAAATGCTGACCTTAATATTCAATGTATATAAGTGTTTTCTGCTCTTGCTGTTGACTTACTATGAATAGAATCTTCAAATCAGTAGTCTACATTTATAGTTATGGTCTAAATCTCACAGGAGAACTGTAAATAATTTTTCTTATATTTCCAATTTGTCAACTGCTTATTATCAGGATTTGAGATTTGAGATTCTCTTCCAGAGAAGTCAGAAAGATGTTTCTGCATGAATTTTCTAGTTGGATGACTACATTCAGTCACCTGTAAATATACTTCAATATCTAATTGAAATATTTAATATACATCCTTTATTGCAGAAAATAACTGGAGATTAAACAGTGAACATTGTGTAGTCCCTGATAGAGCTTGCATTATAGCTAGAAAGACTAGCAGTTAATCAAGAAAGTACAATGAAGTATGACAAGAATACAATTGGGGAGGTACTAGATATTGTTGTAAGAACATATATTAAGACTTTGGTATTTCTTCATATTAAAACAAAATATAAGCAATTAGCCTTTATATAGGCAGATAATATTATGCATTTATGTGATTAAGTACAGAAAATCTGAATTAAGGGTAAGTACTGTAGAGGGACATTTTCTGTGTCATCATACCACTGAATATTTCTCAGACAGCATGTCTTTCATTTTCCTGTGAAAGCCAAATAAAATGGACTGTTTGTGTTTCATTATTTTACTTCCAAATGATGCCACTCACTGATTATTTATTTTCAGTTCATTATAGATAACCCTCTAATAAAGGAGCTTAGTGGATTGCCCATAAATAGAGAATGGTAACGATACTCAGGAGAATCAGAATCAATATTAAATCTTTTTAAAAAATTCTGAAAGTTACCTTGATCTAGAGAGTAGTACCACAGACTTAAAAGTCAAAACAAGGAGTACCTGGGTGGTTCAGTGGATTAAAGCACTCTGCCTTCAGCTCAGGTCATGATCCCAGGGTCCTGGGATGGAGCCCGCATTGTATTGGGCTGAGCAGAGAGCCTGTTTCCTCCTCTCTCTCTGCCTGCCTCTCTGCCTACTTGTGATCTCTATCTGTCAAATAAATAAATAAAATCTTAAAAAAATTAAAAAATAAAAGTCAAAGCAATAGTTAAATGCATCAATGTAAACTATTTTCAGTTAAGTGAATTGCGTACTTAACTTTTACTGAACTCCAACAATTCATCCCAGAAAAGTACAAAGTTATGTGTTCAACTAAAGAGCTTTGCACAAAGTGAACACCTCATAAAAGTAGCACTCACATCAAGAAATACGATGCTGGTAACTAAAACCCCCCTTGTATTACTTCTAGACACTATTACTTCTATTAGTACAGACTGATTTCGCCTATTTTAATACTTAAAAAAAAATGGACTTCTTCAGCATATACTCTTTGTGTCTTACTTCTTTGGCCCAAAAATATTTTCTGTAATCCATCTATGTTGCTATTATAGCAATAGGTCATTCATTCCCATTGCAGTCTAGTGTTCATTTTGCTGACTACAAAATAATTTATTTATCCATTGTACTGTTGACAAACAACTAGGTTCTTTCCAGTTTGGGTTATTAAAAATAGCAATTCTATGAACATTCTGGGACATGCATTTTGTGAATAAATACACACATTTCTATTCGGTATATATCCTTAAGAGTGAAATGTTCATAGTAGATTATGATGGTGACAGTGGATTCTCTCAGGCAACAATGAGCCATGCTGAGGGCTTTTATCTCTGACTGAATCCCCTATTCCATTTTCAATATTTTCTGAGGCTTTTGAGTATACACAGCTTGACTGTGACCCAAGGCCAAGTAGGAACTTTTCCAAGTCCCGGCAGAAGTCTGGATTTGAACCAGAACCAGAATTACCTCCAGGTGGCAGGGCATAAAGGCAACATTTAATAAACCTTCTCCCTAAGTTATTTGACATTTTGTCAGAAGTCAGAGTCCAGGAAGCAACACAGAGAATATAAAAGGCAAAATCAAAGAAATTTTGTGTTCTTCAACTTTAGGAAGAGAAAATCAAATGAGTTACTAAATCACTTGAGCCCTCTGGCCAAGCTCAGGATAGAAACTTGAAAAGGTTAGTGCATCTTTTTTACAATTTGTTAAAGACACATTGATTGACGATTAATCTGTCACAGTCAAAGTAATTGCTTCATGAATAGACAACTGTCATTGGGAAGAGCTTTCTTTTTCTGCCAAAAAAGAAGCCAAAAGGAAAAAAAATACTAAGAAATTCAGGTTCTGCAAATGAATACAGTATTCTCTTAATAACACACATAAGCTATCATGCCCACACATGCACACAAATAGTTTGAAATACTGAAGGAAATTACTTGGTCATGTTTAGGTTTTAACATGTAGCAGTAACTTTTGTTGAGTTTCAATAGTATTTGAAGGATTGGCACCAATAAACATAAAAGAAAAAAATAAGCTCTAAAAAAAATCATCTAGAAAAAAAAATTTTTTTACCTAGTATCTAAACTTCTTCTCTATGTTTGTGTGACTTTATATGTCCCTGTAGGAAGCAAAACTTATATCAATAATAGAAATATCCACTTTCCAGACTCTTTTGCAGCTTGGGTATAAGCATATGACACAGATCCTTCCAATAAGATCCAAATGCTTGCCCCATACCATGAAACAGGAAAAATGACTGTGTTTCCTAGATGCTACAGCAGTGAAAATAAGCAGTTCCTAAAGGAAAAACACTGGCAACTCTGGTTCCACAGCATCTAGAGTCCAGTGTGCATGGTGAACAAACGGGTTTCAAATTAGGGTATGTGCTCATAGTAGAGAATGGTGCCCTCATGGAACTGGATCTGTGGTTTAATTTTGGAAATTATCAGCCTGCGTAGTCTCCTAAAATCTTAGCAATACTCTGAACTACCTAATATCCTTCTGATAAATTCATTTTCTAGTAATTATAGCCCAAATCATTTCTGTGGCTTATCACTTGGAACCACGGGTAATGGGGTGACGGTGATCAACAGACAAACGACAATTATTTTTCTTTTAAAATGTATAAACTATTTAGAAAATGATTCTTAATTTCATAATTCAATATTTCCTTTTTTTCACCCAAGAAAAACATGCTGTTATTTTTATCCGTTCTATTCCCTTCATCAAACTTTCGATAAAAATTGATGATAAATAATAAAACTATTGATTGGAAGTTCTATTAAGGGGTTTGGTATTTTTAAAAAATCATTATTTTAGATAAAATGAAGCTTCTGGGTTGCCTGGATGGCTCAGTCAGTCAAGCATCTGCCTTTGGCTCAGGTCATGACCCCAAGATTCTGGGATCGAGTCCTATATCAGGCTGCTTGCTCACTGGGGAGTCTGCTTCTCCTGTTGCCTGACACTCCCATTGCTTGTGTTCTCTCTCTCTCTCTGACAAATAAATAAAATATTTTTTAAAAAGTAGAAAGAATGAAGATTTATTATTTAGGGATTCAGTGTTTTGTGTCATTTTTTTTCACTAACTTAAAAAGGAACAGGTGGATATTTCTAAAATAAAACTCAAATAATTATAACAGTATCTGCATTAAATAAGATAATGAGAATTTTTCCATTTTTATGACGCTGTGTTGAGTCTACTTAGGTAGGTACACTGTTTATAAAGATGTATAAAAATGACATTTGATCACATTTTAAGAAATGCATATTAGGGAATAAACAGGTAACAGTCAGCAGGAGAGAAAGTGTTCCAATGCAAGATAAAATGACATTTTGGCAGCTGAGGTCATATAGTAGGTAGTTTAAAGAAAAAACAAAAACAAACACAGAAAACACCATCAACTGTATTCTCTCCTAGCTCCATGGCTAGTGAAACTTTGTGCGGGCCAAGAAATAAAACGTTACTTATCTCAAATCTCTCCTAAAATGAAAATTATTTTGACCTTAGAATAATATTTTTCAATTAACAAGAATGGATAGGGTAAAATCCTAAGCATATCTCAATGCATTTTTGAACAGAAATCAGAGAATACCCGTATGAGAAAAACAACAACACCTATTTACAATACCATTACTTCCCAAACTACAGAGCCACAAAACTCTGTCAGTTACATATGACTGCTCCGGTACCAAAGGAGAACTGTGTGTTAATAAGTCCATGTTTATGAACTTCAGAATGGTTACTATGAGGGCATTCTGTAAAAATTACTCTCTGGTGAAGTTAAAAGAATGCCAGGAACAGAAATCTTCTTCCTGAGGCAAGGTAATTCTCCTGAGTAATAAAAATACCTACAGGAGTGAAGACAAATTATGATGACATTTTACAACACACACAAGGAGCTTCCTTTAAAATGTAAGATTTGCACAAACCCTTTAGAAAAGCCATTGGAAAGGTCAAATTGTAATCCAGTGGTTTTCAGGTACAGAGCAATGACAAATTGGTGTGTTGTAATCAGTCACAGGGATGTGTTACAGGTAATTTGTTACAAACAATATTTAAGGTACCATACTGTGGGAAGGATTTGCTTTCTATGAATTACAGTCTGGTCAAGGTTATCCACATAAATAAAATCCTTCTTACTTACATCTCCAACACCATCTAGAGAAGGACTGTGTCTTTCATGGGAAGTTTATTCTTCCTAGGTAGCACTGGGGAAACAGTGTAGAGAACGATAGAATTTTAGCATTATATAATAGATCGAGGATGTTAAGGAAGCACGTCATTTAGTTCAAATGTTTTACTTCTTAGAAATAATTAAAAATAAGTTTAAGATAAATATTGATAGAGTATAAAAATGGTGTTTCATAGAGTAAAGGAAGAGAAAATGGCCTAAAGCTATTTATGCTAAACTCTAAAAAAAAAAAAAAAAGATTCACAGGGAAAGCAAAACAACAACCAAAAAGAGAGATTTATTACATAGTTGATTTAATTTAGTTTTGTTAAAATTACCTATAAAAAACAGTAAAAAAATAGATAGTATGATGGAATCTGATCAGTTATTAATTATAATCCTGAAAGAAGAGAAAAGCATTATAAAGTCCCAATTAATTTAAATTCTGACAAAATTTGATTGTATATTTTTCCCTATGTTGAGAAATTATTACCTTCATGGCTATAATTGGCTATAATTATTTCTAGAACTTACTCAAATTTTTTATCTAATTCTTTTTAAGTATTATTTTGCCCCACATCAAAAAACAACAACTGAATTATGAAGTATGGAAAGATGACAATGGCAACACAGTTCGTTAATGTCTTGGAATCCATACCAAGCAACAACAAAACAAAACAGAAAGAAATGAGACAACAAGAACATGGACAACATCTACACACAAAATGTCCATAAATTATATCCATGAATCTCAAGCATACGCAAGGGGAAACAAACACCATCACAGAGCCCACACACTTTCCTGGAATATTTTCCTTGCTTTCTCCATTCTCAGAGTTAGGAGATTAAAAAAAAAAAAAAAAGGTTGAGTACAATTTAAACATGATTTTATTTTGAGAACAGGTTCAGGGAAAGGAGGAGGAAAAGGACAAAAGCTAAGATAGAAAACAGAACCCGAATATAAGGAAGGCTCTGCCCTTGGTATTTTATCAATTGTACCAATAACAGTGATCATGAAATTAATCAACAGTGTTCAAGAAACAGTATGGAGGAAGAATAAAGTTCTATACTTGGGGTAGAGGATTTGGAACTGGGTAAATCAGACTAAGTAGGGTGGTCTAGAAAGCATGTCCCTTGATAAGTGAGCAACTGCTCTCAGTTACAGACAATTGTTTGTAGGTAGGAACCAAAGAATGCTGCCTTCCTGCTGTTGATGATTTATGGGTAACCTTTGACTAGGAAATATATTTTTTAAATCATTTTTTGATGGCAAAAAAAAATGCATCTGTGGACAGAATTCAGCTCATGGATCATCAGTTTGATAACACTGTCCTAGTTTCATTTTTTGTCTTTATTATTTGACAAATAGTTCAAACTAAATAGGGCTCTGATATAAGAACTATCACAGATAAAAAGTCATTCCCACTTTTGAGTTTAATAGTTGGATGGGCTCACACATCTATCTTAATATAACTACTTGTGGAGTTAAATCAATAGACAAAGATGTTGTATTGGCAGGGGGTTCTGTGTTGCTAGGAAAATGGCCAGCATTACAATTGACCATATGTGTGTGCAGAATGATACACACACACACACACACACACACACACACACATCTTCTTTTCCCAGGTTACTTCAAAATTTTGTAAAGTCAAAGTTCAAACTTATACATATGGACTATGTCAACAACATTCCTGAAGTATAATTTTAGGGACTATATGACTACTGTACATTTTTTATATGGTACTTCTTTAAAGGGATTTTATTAAGCTGAAAACAGTCTCTGTTTGGATTCACTCCTTTTTACAAATAAGGGGAAAAGAATCTCCAAAAGTTGGAGTAAATTACTCCAGATCACACAGAAACTGAGTTAATAGAATGAGTGTAAAACTCCAAGTAACCTCTTTCTACATGCAGTACTACACTGGAGCTTCTACTTAAAAGTCCTGATAGACGATCAGACAATAGTTTTTGTGGCTTTCCAGTGGCATATGAAGTGTTTCAATAAATGAAGTAATTCCAAAATATTCTGAAGGTAGCTCTCTAAAGTCAAGAGCAATATCTTGAATGTCTCTGATTACTGATATAAAAAAGAAAAAAATGGAATTACTTCAAATTTTTGAGATATCTCTTATTTTTAAGAATCATAGGTCATTCATATAATTGACCCAAACTGTGTTAATATTTTACAAATGAAAATAACATTATTTTTGTTTAAATAGTGATTATGATAAACATTATAGTCAGTTTAGGGAACATTTATCAAAACTTCGAGGCAAATTTATATGCTTTGTGCATAATTTATAGTAAGATCAATCCCTATGCATCATATGTAAATATATATCATGTCCATTTAAGTTTCTTTAATTTTTAGAATTCTAAGGTCAACTAAAATAAAACTTCTTTGTGCTTTAGAATGTGAGGTTTTAGCTATGATTGAACTGATGTTGAGTTCTTGATCAGGAAGACAATCTTCACTTAAATAAGAATAAAATACATACCACAAGGATCTATTTTTCTAGTTGATTCCCCCTCTGTTTCCAAGAAACATTTGGCAATGAGTGAGAGGCTGACTGCCTGGGCTTTATAAGATAAATTTGTATTTATATTACATTTTAAAGGAATTTAAATTCTATCATAACTAGTTGGAGAGATCCTACAGTACTGCAAAAGGAGTAGGAAATAAGTAGCCTAAGCAATATCTTCTTTCATGGAATACACAGGAGTGTGTGTGTGTGTGTAACAATGATCAGTTCTGATTTTTAAATATATTAATGATTTTTGGAATTATTTTGTATTTTATACTTTCTTGTACTATAAGAAATAATAAATGCATATTAATTTTATGCTCAGAAAAAATTTTTTTAAAGGTATATGGTTTTTATTTTATAAGCAAAAGTGGTTGTATATTCAACCAAAATAGTTTCTGAATTTGAGTTTTTTAAGAGAACTTAAACAGAAACAAGAGTTATAAAAATAATTTCTATTTTTAATTTTGACCAAAATGATACTATCACACATTTCTTAACTTTATTCTTCTTAGAAAAGCTTAACTGTCACTGGGAGAAAGTGATGTTCAATTCATTATTTTTTTTAAAGATTTTATTTATTTATTTGACAGACAGAGATCATAAGCAGGCCAAGAGAGGAGGAAGCAGGCTCCCTGCTGAACAGAGAACTCAATGCAGGCTCAATCCCAAGACTCTGGTCATGACCTAAGCTGAAGGCAGAGGCTTTAACCCACTGAGCCACCCAGGTGCCCCTGTTCAATGCATTCCTAAGGGGATAACATGGATTTTAGTTCCAAGAATTTACAGAAACTCTCCTGAACAATGGAGTTGGTAGTCCTCTACAATTCCTTGTTTTGGTGACCAGGAGGGAACAAAGTAGCAGCACACTGAGTGACACTATTAATCAGAGTCAACTCTCTCCCTGAAGACAATGGGAAATTCCACCTCCACCTCAAAGGCTCCCCTCTGGGATGTATTTTCAGATACTAGGATCAACTCCCATTAAAAGAATAAAAAGAAAAATGCTTATGTTCTTGGCCCCAATATAAACTAGAGGGTGGGGAAATCTGACCAGAAAATGGTACTCTTAACTGTAACACCGTAGTGCAACTTGATCTCTTCTATAAAAGACAGGAGAAATGGACTGCAATCCCATATATTCAGGCCTTAATGGCCCTATACCAAACCCTGACCCACATTACTTTAGGGGATCCAAGGACTTACCTCTTCTCACCTTCAACCCTACAATCCACCATCAACTCAGCTGCCTCGGGCCCTTCTAGTTCTGTTCTCTGCCACCATACCTATGTTCTGTCAAGTTTTCTATGTGGCCTTCCTTTGTCTCTGTTGTAAACAGGTTGCTGCCAAAATTACTTACATGTCTCCCTCTGTTTTTCCTGAGTCATCTCCTCTTTGTTTTCTTTCTCTTTTGTGTGTCAGATCGGAAATATGCCTTAAGAGAACTGGATGAATGTTGCCTGACTTTTGTTGGGACCTTCTCTCTCATTGTTTCTGGGTTAATGGCTATGATAATTGAGCCAATTGTCTGTGGTTATGCTACCTCCAGACATAAATTTTGAGGAGTATTCCCAAGCAGCTGCCAAAACTCTTGTTTCAGGGAGGTTCCCTGACTTCTCTGGCCTGATATGGACTGCCTATTTTCACTTTCTGTTGGTGGAAAGAAAACATATATCCATTATTCTGTTTGAGCTGCTGAGTTTTAAGACCTGGAGTCCTCTCTGTCTGGGTTTTTGTCTATCTCCAATCTTGTTGGGGTCACCTCCCCTCCTCTGCTTCTGCTTCCCCCTTCCTCCTGTTTTTTTCTGCACCACCCATGGTGCTCATATAGTCGGTTCCTCTACCATCCTCGGTGCCTCGGTGCCTCTGCACCATTGGCTCCTGTTCCTCTTACCCTCACTATCAAAGAAGCAAACAGCACCCTAACCTGTTGGGTCACCTCCTTATGAGATTCATAAGGCCTTAATGGCCCTATACCAAACCCTGACCCACATTACTTTAGGGGATCCAAGGACTGTGAAGTGGCCCACAGGCTTCCTTGGACTTAAAAAAATCTACAAATTAAAAGTTATGAAATATATTCATAAATTTCCAATCGAAAGAATTCTGGTTCACAACTGGTTACTACTGAGTTTTCACTGGAGAATAAGGTTTCTTTGAGTTAAAATTCTCCTAAACGTAATTAAGGGTGATGGAAATAATGAAAGCAACTCTGTATATAGAGAGTAGAAGATGTATAAGAAAGGTAAAAGGAATGGGAATATATTTTTTTGTTGAGGAAAAAAAGAAATTAATTTTGTTCTAAAATGAGGCTGGTTATTTAGAGAGAGAGGACTTAAGATAAAAGCTGAATGAATAAGTCATAGAAACCTTGTGAAGGAAAAACTTTGGAAAAGAATTTTATGTGTGGTAAGGACTAAGATTGAAATGAACGGATTTTAAAATGACACTATCATACTAGTGAAACTCTGCTTTTCTCTCTGTTAAAAAGACAAAATTTCCTTGGATTGTCGCTCTTGATAAGAAACTATAAACAGGTTTTTTTTTTTTTCTTTGTCTGCCCAGAAAACCAGTTTCTATATTTTGTCTTTATCCAATTTTTGATTAAGTATGTGAAATTCCTGAAGTTTTAATGTGTCCTGGTATAAAGGCATCACTAAATATTCTAATTATTGAAATGTTGTATGTCACAGAAATAACAAAATTTTCTTGTCAAATGTGTTATAATGAACTCTCATCAAATCTTAAACCATGTCCATTTTTTCCATTTTGAGTCTTTTATCATTTATATTTATTGTTCTGATGCTCTTGCAAAATGTGTTTCATCATCAAGGAGATTCATGAAAATAACTTTTGACAAATACAGGTATATGCTATTTTTAAAATCATAAAATTAAACTGGGTAAGAATTTGTGGAATAGCTGCATTCAAACAAAACAAGAAATAATGACATGGGACTGAATGAATTGAGGAAGATGATTATAGTTTTTATGACTATTGTTTGAAACACTGCCAGTTCTCTAATGTTTGGTCTTTGAGATTTAAGGAAATTTCCTTTAGGGTATCTATGACTTACAGAAATACGGTAAAATATACCTTTGTGAACAAATTGAAACATTTAAGAGTTTTTTCTCTACTTGAAATATTCAGAGTTCAGAAAGTCACAGTGAGTATTCTTTCTTTCATGGCAATTATAATTATTTGCATAAGTTCAATAAGAATCAGTTCTCATTATGACAGGACACCACGGGAAACTTTGGTATGTTACCAAGGCTTTGACTGGAATGTCATATTTGAGAAACACATGAAGTGACTCAGATATGATTAGACAACTTTAAAGGATTAAGGTTGACTTTAAGGAGCCAATAAAGCCCCTTGGAAATGTTGGCCTCATACTTTGCTCCAAGAGTTTCCAGAAGTCTTCCCAGTTGAGTATAAAATGTTATTTCCTGGCAGGTATAGGAAACCTCAGAATATTTTGGGAATCTCAAGAAGAAAAAGTCACTTAAATCTACAAGTATTACAGGCGAGTCTGATGGCAAGTATTTGGCTTGGATTCTGACCTCGAGAGGCTGTTAAAAGTTCAATCAGAAATTACTTGTAAAAAGTTCAAGGAAAGCAGACTTTAAAGAATCTATATGATCAATTACTATTCCTGCTGAGTTTATGTAAATAATTAGGTCAAGTTTCTTAACACCAGACTTGTTTTACAATCAAATTAGTCTTGATTTGGCTATCTTTGATAGAAATGAGGGTGATTTTAGGGAAAGATTATGTTTCAATAATACACCTTTGTGGATGTTAGATTCTAATTCTGATTAGTCATTTTTGACTGTTTACTGTTGCCTATAAAACTGGGCTGGATCCTAAATTCTTCTGGTTTCCTCGGACACCTAGTTATGACTTTCCAACCTAAGGTTTCCAATTTTCTCCCAGTCTCTTGACTTAAAAATCATTAAAAACTAAAACTGCCCCCTTTCCTGAAGACCTACAAATTCAAGGTGGACAACTTGAGGTCAATTTCAGAGGAACTGCTACAAAACTCAAGTATAGACAATCTTAGTGCTTGCTGCTCTGTGGGCTACTCACCAGAGACATCTGAATTACAAGCTAGAACAACAACAACGATAAAAAAGCCCATCAGATTGCCACTGCCTGCTCTCACTCCATGTGAGGATGCTTCAAGCCTGACATCTAGAAACCATTTCAGGGTAGCACTCTGAACTCAGACACTAGGTTGTAATTTGCTCTAAACATTTACCTGTGTCTTCCTTTTGTTTCCATAGAAATGCCTCTTCTTAATCACCTGAGTGCTTGCTAAACAAAACAGAGACTATATGATGCCTAACACTATCTGCTATACCCACATTAACTCCTCCTGGAAAGTAAAAACCCATATCGATAAAATCAGGCAGCAAGCCATTTGGCTACAAGAGGCCCTTCACTACATTCTTACAGAAATCAGAGTCTATATAGTGGCTAACACATCACTCTGTGTGCGGATCCATTCTTCCAGAGAGGTTAAACAAAGCCTTTCATGGGAGATCTCCAGGTGCTGGTCTGCACCAACCCTGACCAAAAAACAAAACAAAATAAAACAACAAAATTGAAAGAAATGACTGTCAACACCCAGTAGACCAAGCCACAACTTCCAGTAAAGATTCCATCTCCTTGTTAATAACTGTCAGTAAAAGTAGAAACCCGAGCCCCAGGGATGTGTGTAGGTATTCCTTAGGTTCACAGGCCCTCACATCTTGAGAGTGTACTCTCACTTTAATAAACCCTTTTCAACCACCTTGCCTGGTCCATTGTTGAATTCTTTTCTTGCAAAGAGACTAATAGCCTCCAGCAATGTCCCTTGAGGGGCTGGGTGGAGGCCTCAGGGCCTGGAGGTCTCCCCAGTCCTCCTGGCAACAGTTGGTGTTTAGATTCTAACAATATTTTCATTTTTTTGCAGCACACTTTAAGTGGGAAAAGGATGATCTAAATTGTATCCACAGGATAACAGGAAAGAGTCTGATGGTTTGTTCCTTTCTGGAGAGAAAATTGAAAAAAACGGGAACCTATAGATGTGAAGGCAACCTATGACATTAGTCCTCAAATGCAGGAAGGACTATCACTGGAATAAATTGTAAGCCCAGACACAGAGAAAGGAAACAGATGTCAACTTAATTAAAGAAATGAGCTGCCTTAGTTACTAAATCCCTAGCACGAAGTCCATGCAAAAATGAAAGAGGACTTGGCTGCTCTATTTGACCTCAGGCTTTCCAGTTGGGTTCTTCTTTCCAGCTTGTCTCTTGGCTGAGGGGGAAGACTTGAGGACTGAGCATCCCATGATGGGAACTGAAATTACCCCCTGAAGAAATAAGCGCTGCCCTGAGCCTGCAAGACCCTACCCTAGATGGATTCCAACATGGTGATCAATTTTACCTTCACCATCTACCTGCATATATCCACCCATCTTTGGCCCACCTTTTTCCTTGTATAAACTTGGCTTTGGCACTTGGAAGACTGTCCTCCTGGTGTTGGCCCTACTGAAATAAACTTACTTTCTTGTTTCATCACCACTTGTTTCCCTACCTTGGGATTCTGTCAGTCCCAAGGGGCTGAACCTGTCCTGTCTGGGACCCCTGCAACCAGGTGCTCTGGCACCTTTGTGCCCCAGCTACAAAAAGAGCATGAATTTGGCTCAAGATTCAACCAATAGACTTAGCTAATATTTTTAACAGTCTCTGTTTCAGTCACTAAGCAACAGATCCTTCTTCTAGTGTTAAGACAAAGGTCATAGTGACACAATTCACTTACCAGCAAAGACTAAAACTCAGTTTTATAGTTTTTTTTCTAACAATTAAATTCTACGACCTGATTTTATACTCATAAAAAGTTGGAATATTTAATGCACATTGTTTATTTGAGGGTGACCTATATTGGGGCATAATTTAAAAATTAATACCCATATTCAATTATACCTTACACACGCACATGGTGTCACCTGGCAAACTATGTGTAAATACAGATTTCTAAAGAAACTATCAAGTAGCAATTTGTGCACACACACACATACACATGCTGGTATTACACATAAATTAGTGTAAGAAAATGTAGAATTTACAAAAATATATTCAAGTTCTAAATCAATGTAAATATACTTAACACTACTGAATTACATACTTAGAAATGATTAAAAAGGTAAATTTTATGTTATGTGCTTTTAACCGATATGAAAAAAAATCAATTATATTCACAAATGTCATTTATTGATGAGTTTTATTGATAATGCTGTTCAAATAAAAAAGAATCAAAACAAAATGTCTTAAATAATATAAAATGTCTAGCATTTTACAAAAAATAAAAATATGGTATTTTAAAAATAAATACTCCCCAAAAAGTTCTATACTGAAAGTTTGATAAAAGCCACAGCAGTGATTAAAAAGAGTAGTTATTAAAGACTTCCAATAGCTTATCTTATTGTGTAAATTAAGTGGTTCCTGTCTGAGAGCTAATGAAAAAAGGAATTGCTTTGGAAGTTAATGCATTCTGGTGGTATGTATTAAAGTAGTCAGGGACCACATGTTGATCAGAAATTACTAACAGGATGCCAGTGAATCATTCACATGGTCATCAACTGAGCCCTGGGCAGCAGCAAACAGCATGCCCTAATGAGGGCCTGACTCTTATTGTCTGAATATCACAGGTGCCATCTTTTCCATGAAATGGCAGAAAGCTACATGAATATACCATATGTATTCTGCCGAAAAAAAAAAATAAGAATACCAAAGGGTGTCCTATTATTTTCTGTAAGTCAAGTAAGAGCTTAATATATAACTGCTTCCTGGGAAGAATTGTGATATGATGCTTAGGCGTCAAGAAATAATTTCTTCACTTTTTTCCAGACTTACTACTTGTTTACTTAATTTTGAACTAAGGCTGAACTGCCAATACCATCCCCTTGCATCAATCAATGGCGACAACTCTGCTTGTTACACTTAAAATATGATTTTATACTTATTTTGTGCCTGCATGTCTATGCATATTTAATCTGCCTTGCATTATTATTAGGAGTCAAGTTGCTTCCCCCAAAACATATGCTGAATCCTCACCCCCAAATATATCAGAATTTGACATTATTTAGAAATGGCGTCAACTGCAGATATAATTAGCTGGGATAAGGTAAGGTTGCATTAGTGGACAGTGGGCTCTTAAAGCAATGCAATCTGTGTCTTTATAAGAAGAGAGAAGAAATGGAGGGGAAGAACACCTGTGGTGACAGAGGCAGAGACTGGAATAAGGCAGCTACAAACCACCAAAAGTCAGGGACCGGCCACCATCTTAGGAAGGCCATGAGAGGCAAGGAAAGAGTTTCTCCTACAGATTTCAGTGGGAGCCTGGCCTGGCTGTTTAGAAGTGTAGCCTCCAGAACTGGGAGATAATAAATATTTCTTTCACCTTAAGCCAGCCCAAAATTTGTGATACTTTGTTACAGCAGCCCTGAGAAAGGAACAATGATCTAAACCAAATGAGCAGAGAAAGTAACTAAATTCTAAAAAGTGAGAGAACACTTGTGTCTAATTATTTTCAGATAGTACAATTTTTTTTAAAAAGGTCATACTTCTCTCAAAATTATTTCTGAAGCTCATTTAAAAATTGTTATTAAGAGGTCTCTATTCCCTTTGATATCCAAGTTATGTTTCATAACTTGCATAATCACTGAGTTATATTAGCACTAATATAATATAAAATCAAAGCAAAAGCCCTAGCAAAGGAACTCAGGCTCCATAAATTTAATATTAGTTGATTATAAGAAAGAGTTACCATCACGATTTCACATATTCAGGTCATTTTTAAAACACTTTTACACTTGAGTTGGGGCTATTGTGTTACAAAAATGAGTTCAGGCTAGGAAGGTCTTGAGACATTACTTAAAGCAATCACTCCAATTTGTAGTTGAGTCAATTCAGACCTTACCTTGGTCAAACAGTTGATCCATGAGATCCCTGGGACTTAAACCCACTATCTCAACTCCCAGGACAATATTTTGTTGTTGTTAATTCATTACCTTCCTCTTCCTTCTTGAAATAATAATGATAACACAAAAAGAGCTGTTTGGCTAATAAGAATCTCAGGCACAAATTTAAATATGCAAAATATGGTTCTATCTTTCTGTAACTATACTTTTTTTTCTTTTTTTCAATTTCAAGTTTGCATTCTGCCACATGGCACATCTGTCTTCATTTATCTAATGTTTTAAATAGTATTACATCTATATGGTACAAAGTTTAAAAATGACATAAAAGTTATTCCCCTTTACCTGAGGTGTTAGGGAGGAAAAAACTAAAACTATAAGGAAAGAGAAGAACATCCTCTCTAACAAGAGTTTGCAAACCAAAATTTAAGCTTATTAAAGAAGATAAAGTCAATAAAGATATCTTACAAACCAAATATTAGCAACAGCACTAACCAGAAAACAAATAAATATATATATGCACATATATGTGCATATATATATCATATATCCACCCACATCTTTTCTGTCATATTAAAAACTTTTATCAGTTTCTCATATATTTTTCCAGAAATACTTTCTGTGTATATATGTGTGTGTATGTGTATGTGTGTTTCTAATCAAATTGCAGATTATCAATATTCTGTTGCTTTTTTCACTTAGTAGAGAATATTTTGTGCTAGAACTAAGAGATTTTCTATTATTTACATGGTTGGACAATGAATGCTCTCCCCAGATGGACATGAGTCCAAATATGAAGGTTATTAATAAATACAAATAGATTTAACTCAACATTACAAAATAAAAATTAAAATTTTATAAAATCCGGCAGTGTGTTTGTTACAAAAGGTAGAAAATAAAGTTACATTAAAATAATAAAAATTAAGGGTTTAAAAATAGGCAAAATCTTGTAAAAGATAGATGGTTTAACTTCAAGAAAATAAGATAAAATAGAATCCAAGACAAATGCCTTAACCTAGTGAGGGAAACTTTATGTCAAAAGAAACAAGTTGCTAAAAGTATTTAACAGTTTTTGATGTAATATACAATATAACCTATAAAGCAAAAAACTGCCAGAATTTTCGAATTGGGTTTGGGCTATATGGCAACTCTCTACTACTTTCATTTTTTTCTGTAGATAAGACTACTCTTATTAACAGAGTGTACTCCTGCTCAGCGATGCCATAAATTTGACTAAAGATTCAGAATTTGGATTTCCTTGCTCATTAAACTGAAAAGAGAATATGAAGCATCTGTTATAATAAAGAATTAAGCAGAGAAAATGCTAGTTTTAGAAGATTATTTCCTTCCACTGTGTTTTTCAACTACCAGGTAAGTGTACTGTTCACCTCCAGCCACATATTTCAGATTCTCTTTATGAAATTATATGAAATAAAAATGCAATCCTTTTCCTTATCACTTGTACTCTCCATCACCAAGATTCTTCCAGTATTTGTCTCTAAAATTAGGTGGCTCTAAAATCCTAAAACGGTGATGAAGTTTAATGAGATAATCAAAAACATAATAAGTTACCAAGTTTAGAAGTATATCCACAGGACGCCTGGGTGGCTCAGTTGGTTAAGCAGCTGCCTTTGGCTCAGGTCATGATCCCAGCGTCCTGGGATCGAGTCCCACATTGGACTTCTTGCTCGGCAGGGAGTCTGCTTCTCCCTCTGCCTCTGCCTGCCATTCTGTCTGCCTGTGTTCGCTCTCTCTCCCTGACAAATAAATTAAAAAATCTTTAAAAAAAAAGAAAGAAAGAAATGTATATCCACTAATAATGCTTGCTTTTATTCTTGACAAGGATGCTGTTATTGATTACTATCACATTAAATACTAAACATTCATGTCTGATTTTCTGATAATTAACGAGCTAATGTTGATATATTATTATTAAGATAAATCCATACTTTATTCAGATGTCCTGGGTTTTAATTAATGTACTCCCCCCCTCCATTTCAGGATCCCATCCAGGATACCACATTACATTTAGTCATCATGTCTCTTTAGGTTCCTCTAGATTCTGAGATTTTGCTTACTTTTTTGGTGATCGTGACAAATACTGCTCAGGTATTAAGTCAAATGTCCCCCTGTTGGTGTTTGTCAGATGTTTTTCTCATCACATCATATTAAGAATTTTGCAATTTATATGACTTATCACTAATGATGTTGACCTTGATTATCTGGTTAAGGTAGTGTTTGCCAGGCTTTTCCAATGTGAGGTTAGTCTTTTTCCCCTTTCCATATGGTAGACTTTGAAGGAAAGTCACGCTATGCATCCCACAGGAAAGAAGTAAAGAGTTAGGCTCTACGTTCTTAAAGGAGGTGGGAATCTACATAAATTATTTGATACTTCAAGAGACTTGTCTATTCTTCTCATTTTAATCAATCTTTTCTTCCTATCAGAATGGACTATGGATATTTGTTTTATACTTTCTATTATAATCCATTCTATTTTATTTATGTTGTTCAAATTGTTCCAGCTTTGGCCACTGGCAGCTCTTTCAGTTCCCTCTTGTGTCCCTTTTACATACTCTCATTACTGTGTGTCTCTTATTTTTATTCTTTTATTTTTTAATTCTTTTATTTTTCAGCACCTTCTTATCTCCCAGTACTGCAAGATGCTGAAGTTACATCTTATTGTCCTGTCCCTCTCCCAGAATCAACCAGTTCCCCAATGATTTTCCTTGAGTTTACAATATATATTTTGTAATAATATAATCTAAGTCCAACCTTCAAATAACACTATACTGCTTTATGAGGAGTCAAGGCATGTTATAATGAAGCATTCCCAGTTGCTCTCTTTTTGTTCCTTATAGCACTGCTGTCACTCACTACATTTATTCATGTTATAACTGCTTGATACGTTATTCTTATTGCTTTAAAGATACAGTTATCTTTTCGTTCAATTAAGAATAAGAAAAATAGGGGGACCTGGATGGTGTATTTGGTTAAGCATCAGATTCTTGGTTTTGTGATTTCAGGGTTGTGAGATCCAGGCCATCATGAGGCTCTGTGCTGAGCACAGAGACTGGTTGAGACTCCCTCTCCCTCTTCCTCTGCTCCTCCTGCTCCTGCTCTATCCCTCTCTCTAAACAAATCTTAACAACAACAACAAAAAGAATGAGAGGGTGCGTAGGTGGCTCAGTCAGTTGAGGGTCTGCCTACCTCAGGACACAATCCCAAGGTCAATCAATCCCCACATCGGGCTCCCTGTTCATGGGGGGGGGGCTCTGCTTCTTCCTCTACCTCTCCCTCCTCGTGATCTCTCACACTCTCTCTCAAATAAATAAATAAATAATAATAATATTAATAATAAATAAAATCTTAAAATATAAATAAATAAACACTTTAAAAAAGATTTTAATAAAATCTTAAAATATAAATAAATAAACACTTTAAAAAAGAATAAGAGGGGTGCCTCGGTGGCTCAGTGGGTTGAGCCGCTGCCTTCGGCTCAGGTCATGATCTCAGGGTCCTGAGATCGAGTCCTGCATTGGGCTCTCTGCTCAGCAGGGAGCCTGCTTCCCTCTCTCTCTGTCTGCCTGCCTCTCTGACTACTTGTGATTTCTCTCTGTCAAATAAATAAATAAAAATCTTAAAAATAAATAAATAAAATAAAAAAGAATAAGAAAAATAAAATAGTATTTTATTTTTTATTTATTATATTCATGCACTCTTCCTACCTTTATGTAAATCCAAGTTTCTTACTTCTATTATTTTCCTTATGCTTGAAGAAATTCATTTAACATTTCTTGGAAGACAAGTCAACAAATTTCCCCAGTTTTTGTTTTTCTGAAAAACCCTATTTCTCCTTTACTTTTGCCAATAATTTTGCGGAATGTACACAATTCTAATTTGTTGCACCTTCTTCAATACCTCAGTCCATTCTCTATTGACTTGCATGATTTTTGACAAGAAGCTTGGCATAATTTTTATCATTGTTCTTTAGACAGAGTTGATTTTGTTTTGCTTTTTGTTTTTCCTCTTGTATCTTCAGATTATGGCTTTAGTGACTTCCCTTTTAAGTAAGCAGATCTTAGGTGCTATATCTTAAGGCCTTTCCAGATTTTGGGTGGTGGTTTGCCCTGACATCAGTTCTTTGAAAAATCTAAGTAAAGTGATTAATTTCCAATGTGTACAGCTTGTTCTTTTTGTAAAAAATGGGAGTGATGAACTCCAAGCTCTTTAGTGTTAGAACTTAGACAAAAGTCTTATAACTTTTAAAATACCTTTTTGAATAAAGGAAAAAGAAAGCTTACTAGAGAATTATTAAACAAATTTTTTTAGCCTTATAAACATATTCAAGATGAAAATGCAGGGGAAAAATAGTTTGACAACTCCTCAATATAGTAGTGAAATGAAGGAAAGTAAAATAAAACCTGGAAGATTCAAAATGAGGCAAATAATACCATTGTGAAAATTTTGCAATAAAATATTTCCAATAGGTGATTCTTACCTCATAATCTAATATCAATTGCTCATTTATTTTTTCTTTGTTCAACAAATGTTTAATAAATTCTTGGTCTGAGTTGTCTGGGTGGCTTAGTGGGTTAAAGTTTTTGCCTTTGGCTTGGGTCATGGTCCCAGGATCCTGGGATGGAGCACGGTATAGAGCCCCACATCAGGCTCCCTGCTCTGTGGAGAGCCTGCTTCCTCCTTCTCTCTCTCTCTCTCTGCCTTCCTCTCTGCCTACTTGTGATATCTGTCTGTCAAATAAATAAATTAAATCTTTAATAGTAATAATAATAATAATAAATAAGTAAATTCTTGGTCTAACCCGGCACTGTTCTAGATGCTAAAAACGTGGCAGGGAAAGAAAAAAAAGAGTCATTTGTTACTCAAACTAGTGGTCTTTTAGATATTGATGGCAATGTGAACTATAATCACAGACTTTAAAAAAATCTTTTATTTATTTATTTGAGAGAGAGAGAGAGAACTTGTCAAGGGGGAGGGGCAGATGGAGAGGGAGAAGTAGGCTCCCCGCTGAGCAGGGAACCCATGCAGGGCGTAATCACAGGACCTTGAGATCATGACCTAAGCAGAAGGCAGACACTTAACTGACTGAGCCACCCAGGCACCCCTGATCAGAGACCCTTATCTAACACCCAAGTGTGTTGGAAAACATAGAGGCTTTTTTTTGGCCAAAAGTCACCAGCAGCACCAAATAAGGAAAAGACTTCTACCTTGTATAATAAAATTTGAAAAGTACAGAGAAGGAAAGAGTTTTTATTGTTACACAGCATAGATACACTTCTGATTCCCACTGAACTCAGCTACAAACAATGATATAAAATGATATAAAATGATCAAAATCACAGCCATATTAATGGCTTTGATTTATATTGTTATATGATTTTATATTGTTATATAATTTTATTTTTTATTTTTATATTGTTATATAATTTTAAAGTAAAGAAAAAATACTTAGTTTATTCAGGTCTAAAACACAAGCTACTTATTGGGAGGGGTATGCATCAGGCTGGCTGTAGACTCCTCTATAATAACAGAGGTCAAAATTCCCTGAGATAAGGAAATAGCTACAAAATCCCACATAACAATAAATGAATACATAAATCACAGCAATGGAGAAATTTACTTTAGAATAGAATCTTAGTGAAATAACTAACAAAATAAATCTAATAAAAGCAAAAATAAAGCTGACTGCCCATGGTGTGCAAGAAAATGTAAAACTGTTAATTGACTAGAAGTTTGTGGCAGGAAGTTGATCTCTACTGTCATTTACTGAAATTGTTTTTAAAAATAAGTCTCTGGGGCACCTGGGTGGCTCAGTGGGTTAAGCTGCTGCCTTCGGCTCAGGTCATGATCTCGGGGTCCTGGGATCGAGTCCCGCATGGGCTCTCTGCTCGGCAGGGAGCCTGCTTCCTCCTCTCTCTCTCTCTGCCTGCCTCTCTGCCTACTTGTGATCTCTCTCTGTCAAAAAAAAAAAAAAAAAAAAAAAAAAAAAAAAAAAAAAAAAAAAAAAACCTTAAATAAATAAATAAATGATAAAAATAAGTCTCTGTTTCCTTTATAAATGATCATATTTTTACTTAATCTTAAAGAGACATTGTTGAACGTACTGCACATCACAGTAAAAATACATAAGTAAATAAGTTACCTAAACAGTGATGCTTCACATTTCTTTTTCATAAAGTAAATTTAACACTTCTCTATTGTAAATGTCTTAAATATCATGATCCCATTCTTAAAAAACACCCTCTCTTTCCCTTTTACCCTTCTCCCCTCTGTCCCAACCCCATACACCACAGAGAAGCATACAGAAATGTTCACCAAACGTAGCCAGTGTTATTTCTGAATGGTGGTATAGCGGCTGTATTAATGCATTCTATTTTTTTCTCAATTACCTGATAATACGACAAAAAATGATGTCCTATTTCAAAACAGTACATTTATGAACATTATAAAAGAAAGGGAAATAATGAAACAACAAGAAACCTTGTTCATTTCACATAGATTTAGTTTCTTCATTGACTCAAATTATTATTTGTTCTAGAAACACTACCAAATGTCATCCTGACTTTCCTCTGACTGTTCTGTTTCGTGTATAGAATACTCTCTTCACTCCTGAACTCAGTCCAAAAAAAGTCCTCATTATTCCATGTGTAGCTTGAATGTCACCCTTCATCCATCGCCTTTTCAAACTGCCCCTTCCTCCCGAATCATTAGTCATATACGTTCTTATGGTTCTTTTTCACATCTCGCTTGTATTTATGTTATAATATAATCGTGATTCTTTTGGAGCTCCTAAAGACCAGAGATTATTTCGTTCATCTTTGTACCACAAGCCCAGGGACTGGAACATGATATATGTTTGGTAAAATACTTTTGACAAATTATGATAGGACAGAAACACAAGTGAACCAACAATTGCAACCCAGTGGAACAGGTGCAATATTATTTACATGCAGAAGAATGGAAGAGATCTCTCAACTCATCCTGCCAGGAAACAGGCAAAGGAAGCTTTAAAAATGTTCTGGACATGAGAAAAGGTCTGAAAAACAGGAGTGTGGGGCCCCTGGGTGGCTCAGTCGGTTAAGCGTCTGCCTATTGCTCAGGTCATGTCCCAGGATTCTGGAATCAAGTCCTGCTTCAGGCTCCTTGCTCAGAGGGGAGTCTGCTTCTCCCTCTCCTGACTCAGTACAGTAATGAACATGACAAGTTAAAATTAAAATATGTATGCATTTGTATACTTACATACTTATAATATATACACATAATATATATTTTTGTATATTTTATTTGTGTTATATATATGTGTGTATGTGCATGTGTGTGTAGATATATATATATAAAACATATAATATAATATAATATAATATAATATATAATATATATACCAAAAGAAGGCGGAGAACTAGGCAAAACCTGGGTGGCAACCTCCTTATGGAAGGAGGTTGTCAATTTTCCCAAAAGCAATGAAAACCTATTAAAGACTTTAACTGAAAGAACTATATGTTAATATATGCCCTTCAGAAAATTATCAGAGGGGCTCCTGGGTGGCTCAGTGGGTTAAGTCTCTGCCTTCAGCTCAGGTCGTGGTCTCAGGGTCCTGGGATCCAGCCCCGCATTGGGCTCTCTGCTCAGCAGGGAGCCTGCTTCCTTTCCTCTCTCTCTCTGCCTGCCTCTCTGCCTACTTGTGATCTCTGTCTGTCAAATAAATAAATAAAATTTTAAAAAAAGAAAATTATCAGAAAGAAACACAGCATACTCATACACTGAATATGTATATATGCATTGCATTAATAGGTTGTTTAATGTGGAATATCAATTTGTTAAATAACAATTGCATGATACAGGCGAAAAGTGGAAAATGATCCTGAGAAATGGCCATAAATATGGTCATTTAGCCAAAAGGCTTTAAAAGGAAGTTAGTCCTTAGAAATCCTGATTAAAGGATCAGAACCACTCCATATCTTTGAGCCTCAATGGACTTTCGGGATTATAAAATACCAAAAAGAAGATGGATTTAATTTGACTTTAAAATCATAGAATATTTTATTTATGCCTTGATGTTTGCTATTTAATGGAGACAAGACTATGAGATCTCCAACCTGGTTCAAAGAACTAGCTTTGGACTTGAAATGCATATAAATCTCACACAGACTCACACTCACACACACTCAAATACACACACACCCCTTTACTCTCATTTTGGCATTTCACTGCCTTATTCGAATTCCTGCTCTCTTGCAAGTATTATAACAAGAGAAATCCTAAGTCAGGCAGAAGAGATATTAGCAGGAGATATGGAAGGAATCAGCCTATGAATGTAACACTCTCCCTTAATTAGAGGTTATTATTCTCCAAGGTCTTATCTTCTTTTGCAAGCTCTTGGCATCTTATCTATTCCACATAAAAACTGAAATGTTTCCTAATAGTTCAGGCCTTTACTTGACATTTTGATACTTGAAATATCTCGGAGGTGTTCTCCAATTTCCAAAATCAATAAATTAGATCAATACAAAAATCACATTAATTTTCTGCATCAACTTGGAAAAAAGTGAAAGTAAAACATTCTAAGCAAAAAGGTGAGGCATCACCCTATCTAATGGATAAAGGTAGGGTTATTGAATAGTCTAATACCTCCGAGTGTTAGAGAGTAAACAAACCAACAAACAAGAACCATAAAATTTTTAAAAATAGATAAATGAAGTAGTTTAGATTATAAATCATTATTTTTTAAGGATTTTACTTATTTATTTGAGAGAGAGAGCACAAGTGGGAGCTAGGGCAAAGGGATAGGGAAAAGCAGACTCCCTGCTGAGCAGGGAGCCCGAGATGGGGCTCAATCCCAGGATCCCTAGGCCATGACCTGAGCCAAAGCCAGATGCTTAACTGACTGAGCCACCCAGATGCCCCTAAATCATTACTCTTGAAATGGATGTTCCACAGCACTCCTCATAGCCAACACTGTTGGTATATTCATTCCATATTCCCCTCTGCCTGTAGTTTTTGACTCTTTCAATGTGCTGTCTTCTTTTTTGTTGTGTGTTTGCCTCTTGGGCCCACATCTCTGATTCTCTTCTGTGTGCTGTGCAGAGGTAGCTGGGCCTGTTTGTCTTCAGAGCAGAGGCCTGGAAACCTGGAGTTTACAACCCAGCTAACAAAAGACTGCAGGATGTAGAGCTTTGGAAGTAGAATTCCAACATCTGAAGTGTGATTTACACCAGAGTCATCCTCCAAGATCAGGAGAAACAACCCTCTGTGGAATACTGTCTGAACCCCAGTCTCATAGAAATTCTTCCCCTTTCTTGTCCTGGTTCCTCTATCCCTTTACTGATTTCTCTTGAAAACAGTTTTTGGTAAGGACAGTCAGAAGTTTGGGTATTTGAAAGGTGCAACTTATATTTACATAGGTTTATAGCATGCACAGAACTTTTAAAAAGGCAATAGAAAGAAGAGAAAAATACCAAATATGGACAGCAATGTTTAGTCTTCATCTGTGTTCTTTAAAAAAAAAAAAAAAATGTCTATTTAGGAGTGGGACAGGTCTCAAAAATTTTGGTGCACCACCCTGATCTATCCCTGAGTATGCAGATCATTTTCCCAGTTTCCATAACTGAGTCAGTTCCCATGTTTGCTTTGTCTAAGGGCAAAGCCCTTCCTGGGAAGTCAGCTTCCAATAAGGGTAAACACATGGATATAAAGACCAAAGCCCTTATCTCATTTTGGAATATCTCTGAAAAACCTCAGCCTCAAAGATCCCTAAGAGCTTAGCTGAGGACACTCTTCTTCAACACAGTTTAAATTCTCTTTGTCCAAAATTGCTTTGTCCCATCTTTTGTAAGTATTATTCCCAAAAGTACTTCCTAATAAGTCACCTGCATGACAATGCCCTTTCCAGCAGTAAATATAACATTCAAATTGTAGGTCTTGAATTCCTAGTGGGTCTTGGTGATGGAGAGCCTGACTTTGGGACATACAGAGACCACGCAGTTAGAACTATTCTTCAAAATCTGAGTGGTTAGATACACAAAGTAATAAACTTATGTGAGGTCAACAGCAATTTATCATACGATAGAATGATAAACAGGATCAGAAGCACAAGTAAGATGCATAAGCAGATGACTCAGAAACCATGGCATCATCTCCCCTCAACTCATTTATCCTTAGCTCATGCTTATGGACACAAGTCAGGAAGGGGGTATCCCTAATGACCAACTGTAGGAGAAGAAAAAAGGCTGACTTGGTTCACAAAATAGTCAGCTCAGATGTGAGTGCAATACAAAATTTCTTCAACACTCCAGTGGCCTGAAAAGCAGCAGTGAGGGGGGGGGGGGGGAAAGCTTCCCAAATGCTAGGCACCTGTTCATTCACTTTGTGTGGAAAGAAAAGAGGGATGAGGCAAGAATAGAGAGCGATTAATGGGCAGTGGCAAATGTTTTGGGTGATCAGTGATGTGAATGAAAAATAATTGGAAAATTGAAAACAAGAAATTTTGGGGAAGAGGCATGTAAATAGATTTTACAGAACAAAAAGTATGAAAATCTTTGTATCATATTAGTAGCCTCTACAAAGCATCAGCCATTGAAAATTTACCATACAGCCAAGTACATCATAATGGGTAGCTGATAATAGCCAAACACTATCGTGATCCACCTCAACACTAGTACAATGGCCCATGGTGGCAAAAATGGAGTCTGTAAATAGATTGAATAGCACAAATTCTCACTTACTAATGCCAATGCAGGCACTGCTGTCACCAAGTGACTGAAATGCTCACAGTGTAGACTAACAAGAGCAGCATCACTTAAGAAGACCAACTAGTGAGTTGGCGACAGGTTGATTGTCATTGAACACATCTACCTTGCAAGGGAAAATAATCATCTTGACAAATACCAACCAATATTCTGAATATGAATTTGCTTATTCTTTCCACAGGGCTTCAGCCAATACCACCTTCCAAAGGTTTACAGTGTTTGAGTCACCAACATAGAATTCTGCATATTTCATTGGACAGAATGATCTGCTTTGGAGCAAATGAGGTTCGGTATTGGGTACATAACCATGGGATCCATTAGTCTTCTCACATACCATACTGCTCAGAAGCTGCCAGTTTACAAAAGGATAAACACTTTTTGAGCTGCAATCTTGGAGTGAAGACCCTGAGAAGAAAGAGAACCATCCCCCAAAATGTGGTATATGCCCTAAATCAATGACAATCATAAGTGTTGTATCTTAACAGGTAGAATATGGTTCAAGAACCGCAGGGTAAAGTAGAAGTGACCCTGCTTCTATCATGCCCAGTGGACTCACTTAGAAAATGTGTACTTCTCTTCCCTGAAATTCTAGGCTCTATGGGTCTGGATGGCTTGGATTCCATAGCATGGTTCTACCAAAGGACACAGCAAGAATTCCATTAATAAAATATGATGCATCCACACAGTGGAATGTTATTTGCCAGTAAAAAGAAGTACAGATAGATGATAAAACATGGATAGGGGCACCTGGGTGGCTCAGTGGGTTAAAGCCTCTGCCTTTGGCTCAGGTCATGATCTTAGGGTCCTGGGATAGAGCCCCCCTCATCAGGCTCTCTGCTCAGCAGGGAGCCTGCTTCCCTTCCTCTCTCTCCCTACCTGCCTCTCTGCCTACTTGTGATCTCTGTCAAATGAATAAAATCTTAAAAAAAAAATGGATAAACCTTGGAAACATTATGCTAAGTTTGCTAAAACTTATGCTAAAACAAAAACAGTTACAAAAGATCACATATTATATGATTCTTTTATTGGAAATTTCCTGAATGGTTCCTCTGATCTTTTCCTGCATAGTATGTATCATAATTATAAATAAATATTTGTTTAACAGCTGTGTTAAATACTGGACTCTAAGTCCCATGAGGATAAGTACCACATCAGCCTTACTTACTCCTATTATCTCTAGTTTTTTAAACAGTACCTAATAAACAGAAAAAATGAGTATATAGTAAATAAACTATACTTTTTAAAAAACTTGTACATTGGTATGCACAACTTGTACCAGACAGAAATCTTTTCAGTTACTGAGTCAAGTCATTTCTATTTTTACTAAGATATTGCTTCTTTTGGTCATAATTTCACTAACTATTAGAATTATGGATATATATGTATCTATGTACTGGCTATAAAGAAAATCTAAGTTATAGAAATTATGGCTTAAAGCTAGAAAGTGCAGTTTAATTAAAATGGTCTTCAATCAAGTTGGAAATTTTGCATAATCTAGATTTTAGAGTCCTCAAATTTAAGTATGTTCATGTATTTTTGTAGCATTATAAATTAAATACTCTGTGAAATGTCTGATAAGAATGTATTGCCAGTAAAGATGAGATTAGAATGAAGCCTTCAGGGAGACAACAAACTTTGCTTATTTCATATCAGGAGATATCTGATATCTGATTCATAATCATATCTATTCACGTGAATCGATATAAATACATATCCACACACACACATTGTACTATAAACATTGAAATCTAGCATAGCTCATCTAAGGAAATAATTGCTACCTAAAACACCTAATCCATACAATCTTATAGTAAGATTATAAAAGTGAAAATGCCAAAGTCTATTATCTGGATGCTATATTCATTAAGTAAAGGAAAAAAACAAAAAATCAAAGAATCTGATTTTTTTGAAATTTGTTGATTTCTATAAAATCCTTGATCATTTCATTATTTACTGAATTTATCTATCTGAGAAAAGAATCATCTATATTTTTGCAAAATTTCCTATGTGATCATGAATTACAGACATTGTTTTTATCTATTGACCTTAAATAACTTTTCCAGTATTATCAAGAATGTCTGTGTCATTTAATTAATTTATTCAGGAATTATTTACTTTGTATATGCATTTGACAGTTCAAGAACAATGAATAGCATCCTTTCCAGCTCTTTGGGAATATAAAGCAAGCTGCCTCTGAGAATAGAACCATAATTTCAATATATTTGAAGAAAGATTATGTCAGCCAGGGGCAAATTTATCAATCACTGGGATAGTGTATATGAGAGAGAATCAAAGAAGCAGATTTTCCCTAGGCCCTTCTAAATAACTACTGAGGAAAGGGCACCTTAGCCAGTGGTCTAACATGTTTGGTAGCTATTGTTGGGGGTGAACTCATGGTCAGAGAGATGCATCAGGCTATCTTCCCTGGGTGTCTTTAAAGCTAAATTCATCTCCTTGATCTGTTTCCTGTCCAATATCTAGATTCTGTTTCTGATTTGAATCCCCATGGAAATCCAATTATTGTAGAGAAAACATGTACTTCTCATACTGAACTTCAGATTCTCTCATGGGATATTAAAATTATTTTAAAATCAGAAACTGACATTGAGAGGGTTTTTTATTCACTCACCAATATTTTAAGAGCCTTCTATAATGAGGTAAATTATGATAGATGATAAAAAGAAGCAAGACAGCCATTGTCCCCATTCTCACTGAGCTTACACTCTAGGGAAGAACTTACACAGTTAACAAAACTGCTTGCAATAAAATGTGATGAGTGTTATGACTATAGGGATCAGGATCTTACAATGGGTGTGTATCAGGGGCATGTAATATACTTAATATTTAAAATGGGATCAGGGAATACCTCTTGGAAGAAATTTCATTAAGCTAAGATGAAAAGATAGCTAGCCGGGCGGAGGGGGACGAGCATGTAGCAACACTCTTCTAGGGAGAAGAATAACATGGGCAAAGATCTGAGCTGAGAGAGAGCACAACATTTTCAAGAAATTAAAGAAAGTCAGTGTTCTAAAGTAGAGACTTCCAAGGTAGAAGGGATCTGTGAAAGAAATGGGTAGGGAGACAGGCAGAAGCCAAATCATTCTGGTCTATGGAAAATTAGGTTATGGAACATAGACATTATCCTGATTGTAGTGTGGCTATCTTAAAGGGTTTTTTGTTGTTGTTGTTTGTTTTTGTTTTTGTTTTTTTGCAGCAGAGTTATATAGTTGAAATTTAATTTAGGGATTTCCCTCTAGAGAATGTTGTGCGCTGAGAAAAACTCAGGGACACAAGTTAGAAAGGTATGACAATATGAAGACATGGTGTGTTTAGGAACTTGTACTCAATCCGACTTGACCAAGTAAGGGTAACGTGTACTTACTAACTTGGAGGTTTCCATCTGTGGGTCATGATAAATCTTATTTTAAATGGATAAATCATCATTCTGGTTTCATACAATAATCTTACAAACCTAGTAAATGTGGGTATGTCCCTGGTAGCTAAATGATATATTGGCTTTTGGTATATTGATCATAGCAAAGTTTCTTAGCCTAGAGGCTAAACTTCTGATTTAACAAATTTATCAATGGAAGGGCTAGGTTTGCTATACCCCCTGGAAAGAGACTGCTGACCTTGTCCCAGGCATATATTCATATCTGTATTTGTCCATGTAATTGTCAGGACAATAGCTTAAGTTAAAGAAAATATACCATGATAAAAATGGTTAAAGGTAAAGGAATAAAAAATATCTAATGATTAGAGATAAAAGGTAAAATAGCATATAGAGAGAATATATATATTTCTTTATAAAAGAAACTTTATTTTAGTCTTGCATTATCTCTATTTATGGTAGAATAAAATACAAAAGTAGATCTTGGAATTCCAGGCTTCTGGATACATTATTGCTTCTCGTAGAGATTTACAAGAATTTCAGGTGATATAATACTACATAGAGACCTTTCTTTTAAGTAGAGTAGAACTACAGGCTGTTAAAGTTTATTGAATGATTTTTACTAGTAAATGAATAAAAGAAAGTTTCATAAGGGAAGATCTCACCAAAGAAGTTTATCCAATACAAGCTCAAAGATTTTCATTTTCAAGGAGACACTGAAACCTCATTTAATCTGGGTTTCTCTCAAGCCCACACACTCCTCCTTATTACTTTCAAAAATAGGACAGCCCTCATCACTCCAGCCCCTTAGCATCTTAGTTCTCCATTTTTCCTTCCAATGGCTTTTGTCTCCTCTAATTAAGCATAAAATTCTAGGGAAATCAAACTCAAATTCTCACTGGAGAACGTTGAAGACTATTTAATCCAGAAATCAAAGTTTTTGATACAGAACAAGAGCTGTTTCTACACAATATATGATGAAAGCCTTGACACACTTCCCTTTCTCCTGTAACCAGAACCAAAATTCTCAAGAGGAAGGTTAAAATGCTGTCATGATTATATTTCAGAAGATAGAATGTTGACTTACTCTAGGATACATAGGCAACACTCATTCTCTATGGGGAAAAACAAAAACAAAAACAAAACAAAACTGTGCAATCTTGGCTAAAAACAAAACAAAACTGGAGACACTGTGCTGTCACATGTATAAATGTTCAGTTTGATTTTAACAATAGAACCCCAAATTTTCAAATAGTCAGAAACAGTAATTTTACCAAGGGGATTTTTGACATCCAATATATATGTCAATTTTTTTTCCTCTCTCTCTTTTAACTGTAACATAGTTGACCTTGAAGATGCATTTGATCGAAGAACATAACCCCCCTTTGATGAGAATGTCTTTCTGAGATGCACCCCTCTCTGAGCAGCGTAATGTGTCCACTTCACAGGGAGCAGCTCTGATTCTGTCTAGTAGAGAAGACAAAACTGTTTCTGTTACTGACCATGCCTGGGGAAAACTGTGTCTTTCAAAGACAAAGGCAATATCAAGGCAATGAAACTTTTGGCAGCCATTATGAGTGTCAAGCTGTGTCTTGTATTCAGCTGCTGAATAGACACTACACTAAAGCATTAGAGACATTTGTTGGTGACAGCTGCCACCTCGTCTATCAGTCATTATAGGAATAGCATTGGAGCGTACGTTTAGTTTCCCAGATGAAGGTTTAAATCCTTGTTAGTGCTGATTTACCCTAAAGAAGGTAAAGTTTTGGCAACATTGCATAACAGTACAGGAGAAAAAAAAACACACATAGGAACATAACTTCTTTGTTTTTCCTAATGAATCAAGTCTAAATAGTGATGGGCATTTCTGGTGTTCCAAGTTCTTTCTGTGACATTGCACATGCATTTTAACAATTAGAGCTGGACTTGGAGACAGAAATTGCAAGCTATTAGTATTTGTTTTTGCCCTCTGATAGGCATGCTGAGGAGAAAATAAAAACTCAGGGAAGTCAGTATTTTTGAAAAGCAAGAAAGGGGATGAAATTCAGAAAGTAGTGCAAGATTGAGCTCTACCACATTAGAACCTAAAGAATCAACTTTCAGTTGTTAATTATAGAAGTTAATATTGTGTTTGTGTGGAATTTTGCAGAGTTAAAAGCTTATATGTTTACTCATTTCTGATGTGCTGTTCATTTAATGCTTGATTGGAAATAATAATACCAGCATGCGGAGTATTTCACTTGTGAAAAGGAAAATTAGTACAGTAAACCATCGAGAAGTTTACATTCTCCTACCCACCTAGGTCAACACACTTCAATGCCAGCCACTGTTTTTTGAAATGTCTTTTAAGAAAAGAAGATTAAACAGCTCTTCAACATGGAGAAGCTATTCTCAAAAAAAGGAAAAAAAAAGACACAGAAAAAGGATTTAATTTTGTAAAGAAAAAAAAATAAAAAGTAAAATCAATAGTATCTGGAAGAGTCCTTTGGAATCAAGCTTCATCTCTCCAGATACGTACCCACATGCGCCCCAAATTAATCTAGGTCACTCAGCTGTTCAACAAAATGTCATTTATTCACTTGTTCACTGCTTCAAAAATTCATCCAAGTCTTACACATACTTTCTACATAGAGAGCTATGCTATCTGTGAAAATGGACAGTTTTGTTTCTTCCTCCCCAACCTGAATACCTTTTATTTCCTTTCCTTATCATATTGTATTAGTTAGGACTTGCAGTGCACAACTGGAAAGAGACACCATCCTTGACGTGGTCCTGATCTTAGTGGAAATTGCTTTATATTTTCAATCTATTCTCCAAAAATTATCTCTTCTCTGCATTGTTAATAAATAAATATGAGAAAGAATTCATTGTTTGACATTACAAAGCTGCCTCTAAATTGTGGCAGGTTATAAAATAGTTACTACAATATGAAAAGAAAAGTTTAAAAAACAAACCAACAACTGTAAATAGCTATTTTTAATATTCTGAATATATTTAAAATTATGAAAACATATGCCATGCAGGTCAAAATAAGTGCCTAAAAATGATCTTCAAGGGTTAAAAACTCCCCAAAGTTCCAGATCCTTTTCTTTATTTCAAACAATTTTTAACTTTTAATTATCATTTTAATGACTTACAGTTATTACTTAAAGTTAAATTCCTCATTGAAAATAAAAACAAATAGGAGAAGCCAGCAAAAACACAAAAAAGTCACCTATTAACCAAAAGACATTTCCTCTATCATGACCTTATTTTATTTTAAGATTTTCTGTATGTATTTGATATAGATCTTTTTCAAATGTACATGGTTTTTTAACCAGAAATTGTAGTCAACCAATTTTCTATTATTAAGTACTCAAATTCTCTATAATTTTTATCTTTTGGGGATATTTACATTGCTTCCAGATTTTGCAATTATGTTCATTGGCAAACAAATATAATTGACTTGGAGAACACTTTCAGAGAGACAAAAATGTTCCAGTCATACGAAGAACTTAAAAGCAGCCCCATCTTACCCTATTGGTCATAATACTTATAACACTTAGAAAAAGAAACCCTGAAGATCTTTATTTTTAACAAAGTCTCAGTTTCAGTGAAATTAGGTGATCAATCAACTTGTTTTTACCAGGTGATTGACTGTGCTCTTTTGAGCCACATTACTTGAAACTTAGTGCATTGAGTATGGACACAGTAAAACGAGATTCACATTTGAAAAGGTTTATCCTGTCAACCATGTGGAAAACTGATTAGAGGGAAATGAAATAACTGCATCTGGAATACAAATTCAGATGCTGTTATATTAATCAAAGTGAAAATGAAGACCCGAATTAAAATTCTCAGAAGACACATAAAAGGAAAGTAAAAGTCCATGACACACTGAAAATATTGGATTTGTAGGGTAAGAAAGGAGTAGATAAAGACAATGTTTGAGTTTCTGTAATGGGCAATTATGTGAATTTTTGTGCTGTTAACTGTGGAGGTAATTTCAAGGGAAATATGATGAGTTCAAGTATAGAAAATGAATTTGAATTGTTTATCAGACATCCCAAGAGCATTTTGGTAGATGGCTTAATTTATGGATTTTAAGCCCTGAAAAGAGATCTCGGTTAGAGATACTTCTCCTAGAATCAAGAGCACAAAAGTGGGAGATAAACCGAGGAATAGATATAATGACCCAAGTACGGCACATAATGCGTAAAGGAAAATGGAGAAAGGAACCTTTCAGAGCAACTCATTTAACAAGTTAAATATAAAAATTTATTAAGGACATTGACAAGAAACAACAAAAGATGTACATCAAAGATTAGAATAAAAGAGCTGTCGCCATGGGTGAGAGAGAAGAGTGAATATATGTATGATAATTCTGCCATATATCCGAAGAGCTCAAGGAAGAAACGTGTTATAAAGGGAACTCCTGTACCCTGGCCTCATGACTCCATGTAAAGAAAGTGCTCTTCAAGTGACTTTCCTGACTGCTCTTCCTCCAGAGAAAAGGAGAATGGTAAAGGAGCCTGCAGCTACCATGCCTTCCCACACATGTCCTGCATGGCAGAGGGGGCTTGCCTCTGTGAAGGAGGCTTACAGCCTGGGATGCATTTGATTCATGGAGGTTTAGAAAGCCCATTCGACTGCACACAAAATCCATGTCCTTCAAATCAGGTGTTGTAAGTGATAATGCTGACATTCTAATCTCCATTTCCACTGACCCATGTCCTATTTCTCAACTGTTTCAGAACTCAGGCATGAAAGAGAATGCTGCTATGTATTGACAGATTCGAACATCGGTAATAAGGATTGAATAGTGTTCGTCCACTTAACAGAGGCAGGATGTGGTTACAAATAACCATGTAATCATAATTAGAGCAGTTTTATTGGAAGCCAGACTGTAATATGTTGGACCATAAATGTGTTACAAGTGGTGATCAGAAGGATGGATTATTTCTACCAGGGTGTTGGCTTTTGAAAGACAACAGTGTGTTCACTCAGGAGGATGCCAGTGTTGAGGGAGCTCTGCGACTAGACTACTGAGCTCTTTTTAATATGAACAGAGCACAATATGTTTAACACTTTTGGGTAAAATGAGCTGAAGGCACAGGAGACAGAGCAGACCTGACGAAGTGTGGTCCTTGAAGTAGTGAAAGGACATAATTTTCAGAGCACAGGTGGGCAGAGTGAGGCAGGTAAGAGCAAGTTTAGGGTAACAAAGCGCTAGGAAGCAAACCCGAATAAGCCAGGAGTTTTGTTTGTTCCGAGCACATTCTAGGGATTGTTGAGGGAATCCAGCTGAATCAAGCTCAGCTTAATGCAAAAGGTAAGATAATATTTGAAAGTCAAGATCTTCTCCTATAAAGTGACTCTTCTCCAGTGTGAGAATGCTCATTTATTTTCCCACAGGAAATTAATAAAACTGGAGAACGAGCTTCTGGTGCAGCCTCTACCCAAAGACGGTTTAATACTTAAGAAGAGTGCCATCACTCAAATCACTGTTGTGTAAATTTATGTCCGTCTTTTAAGGCTTCTTCAATATCTTGGCCTAATATCCTGCATAAATGCTTAAGAAGTAGCCCGTTAACTGTGAAAGACTGTATTTAGTTTTGGGAACTTCTGAGATTTGGCAGTTTAACATTTTTGTGAGATTTCTGTCCAAGATATATAAGATATGAGAAGAAATTTATTTTTGAAAATATTCTGAATCTAGAGTGTCTTCCAAAATACTACAATGTACATAATCAAGACATTTGTCTGCCAAAGCCTGAGTCATCACATGAATGTCGACAAGGCAGAGAGATGTCAGGAAGGCAATAAACCAAAATAAGATACTAAACCAGTGTGTAAGACTGTTTTGAGTCCAGCTTCCCTTTCCCTAGTTTGATCCCTTGGGCAGGTTACTTAATTTTTTCTTTCAGTTCCTTTCCTTGCAAACTGGGGAGGGAAAGGAGAGAGAAGAGCAGCTTTTATTGACCTAACTTTGCTTACAGTGCTCTGCTGGGAGATTTATTTACTAGAGAGCAGTAAATGTAGGGGTGATGGATATGAAGTCTGGAGGCAGGTTTCCTAAGTTTGAAGTTTGGCTCCCCCACTGAATAGCCATGTGACTTAAGTTCGTTTCTTAAACTCTTTATGCCAATGTGGACTCACCTGTAAAAGGCTAATGACATGGATGGAACTAGAGGGTATTATACTAAGCAAAATCAGAGAGGCAATTATGATATGATCTCACTGATATGGAATTTGAGAAACAAGACAGATCATAGGGGAAGCGAGGAAAAAATGAAACAAGATGAAATCAGAGAAGGAGACAAACCATAAGCAACTCTTAATCTCAGGAAATAAACTGAGGGTTGTTGGAGGGGAAGGGGGTGAGAAGGATGGGGTGCCGGGGTGATGGACATTGGGGGGCGTATGTTCTATGGTGAGTGCTGTGAAATGTGTAAGACTGATGAATCACAGACCTGTACCCCTGAAACAAATAATACATTGTATGTTAATAAAAAAATAAAATACATTTATAAACAATGAAATCCAAAAAAAATAAAAAGATTTTTTAAAAAGACCAAAGACAACAAAGGTTGATGACTCATTTGCAATGCCTTGTGATTATCAAGTGAGGTAATATATGGAAGGTCTTCCAACTATGTCTAGAACATGGTAAGCAGAACATAAATATGAGTTATTTTATAATTTACTTCACATGGTGGTTGCAACAATCAAATGAAGTAATAGAAGGGGAAAAAAAAACCACTGCTTAGCATAATGCCTGGTACCTAAGAAATTCATGATAAATGGTCCCTATAATTATACTTTCTAATAAGATTTGGTAGACAATCTTGTCATTGGATGGTATTTATTACTATTTTCAAAATAAAACAACTGAAACAAAAAAAAATTCCAAGAAACTTTGAAACATTGGAAAGTGAAATCCAGAATCCAAGTCCTATTCAAAATATTTTTTAAAAGTCTATGCTCTTTCCATTAATTCTTTATGTAACGAGTCAAAATTTAATAATACCTACTTCATAGTGTTGTTGTAAGGATGAAAAGAGTCAATATTTATAAAACGTTTTGTGGACAGTAGGAGTTGAATTAATCTAAATATCATTACATCCCAGGTAGAAGTCTATATTCTCGAGTCCTACTTACCGTTATATTCCAAGAGAATTATGGACTCCATGTGTGGACCACAATTTGTGATAACACAACATAGCCTATCTCAAAGTCTCTCCTACTTCGGGAGAGAATTCAGAGGGAGAACAGATAACGTGAGGCCTCTGAGTCTACTTTATGGATAGCAGCATAGGTATAGGAATTGATACAGAACATGAATATTATAGCTTTTACATGAGGCAAGCTATATTAATTTTCATACTCAAAATCAAAACACACATGTTCCTTTAAATAAATGATAATGTACTACCGTGTGTGAAAAAAAGAGATTCATACCAAAATGTAATCAGTATCTGAAAAATAAATATCTGAAAAATAAATCAGTGAAAATTACAGTGTAGCGAAAATTGATACTAAAATCTGCAGCAATACAAAAGGAGTAAGTTATGCAAAGAATACATTTTTTTCATAAATCGAAATACAATTAATTATAAATGTACCTGATTCATTGAGTGTTAAAAGGCATTCATTTTAGCTAGCTTATAATATGAACCTGGAAAAGTTTGTTGGTTTCTAATTTTGATATACATTTCATTTTCTATAAATATTATGATGAACATATCTAAAAAATTAACAATAGCCTGGAAAAACAATGCCTAATGAATCTAGTATCAAGAATTATTGAGCACAAATTAACAACACAATTCACAAGTGGTGTAATTAGTTTTTAATTAATAATCCACTTGACCTTTTAGGAAGTAGATGATATTTCTTTATTGCTGAATCACACTAGAGACAAGTAGAAGCTATTCTTCAATATTTGCATCAGGTGTCAAATAGCCTGAATTATTAGTTATCACAATTAGTTTACTTGAAATGCAAATATTTTTCTCCACCAGCATTTTTGTAAGAACTTGAAATTTATCTAGAAAGAATTAACTACCGTTTGGTATTTAAAGAATGCTAAACCATTTTTAGAATTATGGGACCACAAGATCTGAACGATTAAGGATAACTATTCTGAAAAAAAAGAACATCTCAATTGACTAACAAATTCAGAGTTTACCAATATTTCAGAAAGAAACCGCATATAATCCAAAATAATCAGATACTCAATATCAAGATGGGATTCCTTAATATAGTTGGGGGTTTTCCCTGAAATACACTGTGAAGCTTGCTCAGACTCTATTCCTTTTTTAATATTCAAGGATATTACTGTTTATTATTATTACTGTTAAATATTTCTGTTTATTACCTATGTCTTGGAATCCATAAGTATTTATAATAAACTATTCTCTGGTATACCATGTAGAAGCTGAAAGGCACTATAAATAGTATCACTACAAAAGCATAAAAACCTCAGGCTTCAGGAAAACAAACAAAAACAAAGATTCCTGATAAAAATCTTTCTTTCTCCTCCCATCAAATGTTTTAATTACCACTTTCTAGTCTGAATTATTTAAAACCTTATCTAGAATAGATTGCAATTCTTTCTTCTTATCTATCTATCCACCATCTATTATTTGTCATCTATCTATTCATCCATCATCTATCAATATTAATTTGTTATAGGATGGATTTACATATTTTTCTCCCTTCCAATTTAAAGGTATCGCTGCCTGAAGTAAGATCTATTCCCAGATTCTTCCATTACATGAGTCAACAACCCTTTCAGATAATAGATGTCATTGTAGATACACATACTTTCTGCTATTTTACAACAAAAAGAATACCACTGTGTAAAATTATACTGGATATTTCAGTCCAGTGATAGAGCACTATCTTTTCTAACACTTAGCCTTGTGAAAAATGTTATACTGCTCAGGAAAAACAAATTTTTCAGGAGATCAACGTCTGTAACGTGAAAACCTGATTAATTTTTTTTATTATTATCAATAGCAACAGTTCTTTCCAGTTTTGCCTCTGCCAAATTTATTTTTTGCATCCTCCAAAGATTGTTCTTATCTCACTGTAGATATTTACTGAAATATTATGTATTCTGTGGCCTGGGTTAAAATAATCATGCTATCCATATATTTTAGAGGTTCAAGTTTTTCAATTACTCTTTCTGGCTAAAAAATTACACAATATTTCATATTATTTAAAAATAAATAGTTCATTACATTAAAAACGCCAGTCAGAGTAATTAGGAAATATTTCTCTGTTTCATTAGTCCACACAGAATAATAAACTATAAAGGAAAACATACTGAATTGGCATCCCCACTTTTAATTCAGACCCTCAGAGCAAACAAACTATGAACTCCTATAAAGAAGGAATAGAAAAGTGGTTTGGTTTAGTAGATGGTCTAGGAATTCATCTTAGTATGGGAACTATAATAATTTGGAAAAATAGCTTCAGCAACCCTTACAGTAACAATTTAGATCCAAGAAAAGCAGGGTGTTACAAAGTCTTCAGAGACGGCCAAACTGCCTTGTTTAAGATAAAGAGAGAAAATGTCTTTATTGTTGTGAAGAGGGTGGAGCAAGATGAAAGATCATAGCACTGAGAAGAAAAGACAGAGTGAGATGATCTCAGGGGGAGATACTTCTTAAGTGCTGCTCTAGACTGAATATGCATCCCCCAATTCATACACTGAAATCTTGTTTGGAGGTGGAGCCTGTGAAAAGCGATGTGGTTATGAGGGTAGAACCCTCATGAATGGATTCAATGCTCTTATGATAGAGATCCCAGGAGCTCTTCCCACCAGTGAGGATACAGCAAGAAGTCAGTGGTTTATGGATCAGGAGATGACCCTCACCAGATGCTGAATCTCCTGCCATCCTCATCTCGGACTTCCCAGCCTACAGATCTGCAAGACATACCTTTCTGTTGTTTATGAGGCATTCAGTCTTTGATACTGTTATAGCAGCCCAAACCTAAATATCCACCAACAAATAAATGGATAAACAAGATATGGCATATGGGCACAAGAGAAAGTTATTCAGACTTAAAAAGGACTAAAATTCTGACATGTTACATATGCTAAATGACATTATGACATTATGCTAAATGAAACAAACCAGATACCAAGGGGCAAATACTGTAGACTTTCTCTTATCTGAGGTACCTGGAATAGTCAAATCCATAAAGTGGAATAGTGGTTGCCAGGAACTGAAGGAAGACAAAAATGAGGAGTTAATTTTACAGTTAAACGGGTACAAAGTTTGAGTTTGAGAAAATGGTTAAGCTCTGGATGATGGATGGTGGTGATAGCTGCACAGGATTATGAATCTACTTAGTGCTACTGACTTAAAAACAGTTAAAATGGTAACTTTTGTGTGATGTCTATTTTATCACAATGAAACATATTTTTTGGAAGTCAACAATGGCGGGAAAGAGATTTTCAAGAATTAGGATGTCTTTATTTCCATTTGAAGTTGTTTGTTATACAAACCTCACTGCTTTCTACCACTAAAGTCTTTAGAAAAATAATATTCACGTTGTAAAATTTTTTAGGCTAATGTTGATCAGTGTGGTTCAGCATATATGGAATCAGAAGCCCAAGAGGCAGAGAAGACTGAAAATGTAAGTCCCGTGGGAACTTGCATTAGAAAGAATTTTGGACTTTGTAAATCATGCTATTGGGACACATAAGGTAAACTTGTATCCCTGAGATGCAGAAGAGGTCCCCAACTGACATATGCATGACCTTCCCAAAGAAAAGGCCAAAAAAATACTGTGTTTAAACTCTATGAAGTAAGAGGTGCCTATAAAAGAGTTTTATGCTCCATAGGTAGAAGACTTGAGGACCATTTCTTGCTTTGTCCAAGAGGATGCAGCCAACTAAAAACAAAATCATTAACAAAAACTATATTCTTCAAACTCCCTTTGACCCCGCCTCTCCAGATAGATATACTCTGAAGATATTGTATAAGTTTTATTTCTCATTTTAATTAAGATAATCACAAATGTCGTTATATTTACATATAATAAAAATAATACATGAAATATTACTTGTTTACTCTTGAGACATCCAAGTTTTCTTTGGAATATCACTTTTATTAAATATAAACATGTTACCCAAGTTAGTGACCCATGTAGGGTATTAGCGCTTCAGTATCAGCTGTTCTGAGAGGCAGCAGAGCAGAGGAGCTAAGAGTTTTGACAAAACTAGACGAATATTCTGTGGTCTGGGAAAAATCACTTATACCTTTTCGCTTAAAAGACTGCTAGGAACACAGAGCCATCGCCTCCCCCTCGCACTGCCCCCTCCCTGTGGAACCTGGTGATTCAGGCCTTCTTTTATCCTTCCTGGTAGAGGCAGAGTGCCTTCTGGTAAAGTGCTGGGATGGGGAACACGATATTGGGAAGCCTTATCACCTCTGCACGTGGTGATCTGGGTCTCCCCCAAGGGAAACCACCCTACCATCTTCACCACCCAGGACGTGGGCCTCAATCACATAACTTGTGACCCAACACTTTCTTCAACTTTGAGGACATGCAGGAGGTCACCCAGCACTCTGGTGTCCCACAGGGATGACCCTGGTCAGCAGGTGGGGGCTCACTCTTTCTGCAGGGGTACCAGTACCCTTCCAAGGAGCAGCTGACTGCCATGCTCCCTAGGCACAGTATTTTGGGTTCAAGTACATAATTGGATTCCAAGTGGGATCCAGAGCCTATGTGCTGGCCAACTTGGCATTCATCTTCCCCAGCCTGGTGGAGGAGCTGGTGCTGATGAACCCTGATCCTAACAGCAAGGACTAGACTGATTGCATAGCCACCAAGCTCTCTGGCCTGACCTGCACTTTTTATTTTTTTCCATTTTATTTTATTTTATTTCTTTTCAGTGTTCCAGCATTCATTGTTTATGCACCATACCCAGTGCCCCATGTAATATGTGCTCTTCTTAATGTCCACCACCAGGTTCACCCAACCCCACAACCCACTCCCCTCCAAAACCCTCAGTTTGTTTCTAAGAGTCCACAGTCTCTCATAGTTTGTCTCCCTCTCCAATTTACCCCAACTCACTTCTCTCCATCTCCCAATGTCCTCCGTGTTATTCCTTATGCTCCACAAGTAAGTGGAACCATATTATAACTGACTCTCTCTGCTTGACCTATTTCACTCAGCATAATCTCATCCAGTCCCACCCATATTGATACAAAAGTTGAGTATTCATCCTTTCTGATGGAGGCATAATACTCCATTGTATATATGGACCATATCTTCTTTATCCATTCATCAGTTGAAGGGCATCTTCCACAGTTTGGCAACTGTGGCCATTGTTGCTATGAACATTGGGGTACAGATGGCCCTTCTTTTCACTTCTTTTCATCTGTATCTTTGGGGTAAATACCCAGTAGTCCAATTGCAGTCAATCTGCACTTTAACTGACACAGTGTTATCCCACCTCTTCCTCCAGGAGGAGCTCGTGAACAATACAGAGCAGGTTCAGAGTTACTGGCAGCAGATTGGAACATAGGGAGCCAACTCACAGCTCTTCTGGAACACGTACAACAACTACAGAGACCTGGACATTAACCTGCCTGGGGCAGTGCCCAATGCCAACAACACTCTCTGCCTGGTGATGCTGGTGGTTGGTGCCAGCTGAGGATGGGTGGTGGAGTGCAACTCCAAACCAGATCCAACCACCACATCCTTTCTAGGTGGCAAATTCTAAGGGGCTTCCCCAGGTCACATAGTCAGAAAAGCTGACTGAGGCCTTCAAATACTTCCTGCAAGGTATAGGTTACATCCCCTTGGCCAGCAGGACCAGGCTTGCCTGCATCTCTAACTGGTGCCAGCTCGGTGGAAGGCAGCCACCTCCTGGCCTGGATCCACTCAGAGAGTGGTGAGTGGCTGGGCCCAATCAGTCACACCATGGAGTTGTCCTGTTGGAGCTCTTCACACAGCAAAGACACCCACCTGCCCCTGTTCATAGACTGCAGTCCTCCTCATTTTGCCTAGCTGAGCCAAGGCCTTGTGGTAGAAAGTTGCCTGATCCTCCGTCCCCATGGAAACCTGACAAGGGGTTTGAGGCTAAATGCTGGGATAGCCCATGAGGGTTGAACACACTGCCTGAGAATTTCATGGTGTCTACCTTTGGAAGCCAGTATGTGGCTGAGACTGTGTTGCCTAAGAGTCCCAGTAGATCTCCATTTTTGCCCCCAGGTTCCATGGACTATAACCTAAATAGAAGCAGTGTGTCCAAGGCCACTAGAAACATGGTGTTGCTCAGGAGTGTTCTGATCAAGCTATGCCAACATCTTATGATTCTAAGAAAGAATACAGTTTATCTGGAGAGATATGATCCAAGGTAGTGTGACTTCTGCAGCCCTGCATCACCATCTCAGGACTAATGGAGTAGCTTGGATTGGGGCTTGCGGGTCCTGGGGTAAGAAGTGAAGATTCCTGAGGTGAACATGGACCGGGCTGAGGAGAAAGGCTCTCCAGGTACCCGGGTCCTCTCCTTTTACCTGAAGCCCAGGACTGTGCCATACACTTCCTGCCCACGCATATTATCAGGGAGAATCTCCTGACCCAGAAACCAGAGCCATTTTTCTTGGAGCCTAAATCAATTGCCACAGACCCTAAAACAATTGAAAGAGGGGAGAAAGCAATAAAAACTCCAGGGCTAAGGTGGGGGGCAGCTGTGTGGGGACTGTTCTGAGACTGAGAGGACTCCTGCATCCACATTTCTTTTGCACATATCGCTCCCTTCTAGAATCTTAGGTCATTACTAGACTGTTCTAGAGCTTGCTGGAATATTAGTCTGTCCCCAATTGTCTTCACTCACGTGCTTCCTTTGAACATAGAATGTGACTGTTTATAAAGCTGGTAAATTACTCTTTACTATAGGTAGTGCTGCAAATATTTAATTTGTTTTTTTCTGTGTTCTTTCAGATGAGATATCTATAAATATAGGTATATCAGGTTCTCCTGCATGTGGTTTTTCCATCAGAGGTTGTCTCTTTGGTCAAGGTGAACTTTTAATGGAGTTCATTATTTTCCTCTCTGTATGAAATGAAGAACCTACTTTTGTGTATTCTGGTGGCTAATGTCATGAAACTATGAGATGACAAAATGTAAAATAAATAACAATGCTTGTCAAAGTAAAAAAAAAGGATTGCTATGGGTATAAAAGGGGTTTGAAAATATTGAGTCTCATCTCTTATTCAGTTTCACAATAAATTGTTATAACTATTACTGTTTATAATCTGCTACATCTAATTTTAAAGCACCTTGCAGAATTAGAGAACCGAAAAATACTTACTGACAATTTATTGATTATATTAATTTCCTGTTGCTCTTGAAATCAATTACCCCAAATTTTAAAGTTTAAACCAACACAAACTTAGCATTTTGAAGTTCTATAGGTTAGAGGTCTAATATAGATCCCATTGGGCTAAAATGTTGTTGGCAGAGCGATATTCCTTACTGATGTCTCCAGGGGAGAGACTCTTTGAGCTACTGGAGGGTGCCCTCATTTCTTGGCTCACGGCTCCTTCCTCCATCTTCAAAAGAACAACCAGCGATAATGTGTCTGTCTGATCTTTATTCCTTCATCACATCTCCCTCTGACTCTGAACTCCCTCTGACTCTGAACTCAGTCCAATAATAAGGACCCATGTGATTCAATTGGACTCACTTGAATAATATGAGATTATCTTCACATCTCAAGGTTTATACCTTTTTTTTTTTTTTAAGATTTTATTTTCAAGTTATCGCTACACCCAGCATGGGACTTGGACTCAAAACACCGAGATCCAGAGTCACATGCTCCACCAACAGAGCCAGCTATGCACCCCTAAAGGTTCATAGATTTCATCATATCTGCAAAGTCCTTTTTGCCATGTAAGGTAACACAGTCCCATGTTCTGGGGATTAGGGCATGGACTTATTTGGAGGACCGTTACTCTGCCTGACACATTGACATAATGCTGAGATGATTTTAAACTGTGATTTCTTTCCTTGGAGATCCCAACACAGAACATGGGAGTTGTAAGACGCCATTCAATATATTGACTATATCCCATGTGAGTCACCTATTTTAGGGAAAATGATGGTAGAACATAATCAACTGACCAAGTAGGGAATCCATTATTTTAGGTATCTTTCCTATGCCCTAATCAGAAAGGTACTGCAATTAGTCAGCTTCCCACTGGGCACAATCCTAGCTGACTCTCAGTATGTTTAAGGCTGATTATAATACCTATAATGCATACTTCATCTGCTGGTTTTATCCATAAACCTCAATAAACTTTGCAAATACCAGCAGTCTCATTTTCCATAACCTCCAAAATAATTTCATCATGCCAATGTTCATGTCGAACACACAGAGCATTCACAAACTTTCGACAAGAAAGACATTGCTTTAGCCCTAGATGAGCTTCCCATCCACTAAATGGGAATGCAGCCTTAGGAGCTGGAAAAAAAAAAGTAATTTATTTCAATAATAAAAAATGATTAAGTTTCGAGTTGCCTGGATGTCTCAGTTGTTAAGAATCTGCCTTCAGCTCAGGTCATGATTGGGATAGGGCCCCATGTCGGGCTTCCTGCAGAGCTTCTCCCTCTCCCACTCCCCCTGCTTGGGTTCCCTCTCTCACTATGTCTTTCTCTGTCAAATGAATAAATAAAATCTTTTTAAAAAAATGATTACGTTTCTTAATGTATTCATTTGGTAGGACTGCTATAACAAAATACCATGCATTGGGTAACTTGGAACAATAGAAATTTTTTCTCTCACAATTTTGGAGCCTCAAAGTCTAGATCAAAGACTCAGTAGGGTTAGTTTCTTCTGGGGACTGTGAGGAATAAATCTGTTCCCTGCCTCTCATCAAACTTCTGGTGGTTTTATTATCAGTCTTTGGTACAGAAGCATCACCCAATCTCTGCCTTCAACTTTACTTTAATCCTCTTTCTTTTACAAGTCTTTCTCCAAATTGTTCACTTTCTGAAAGAACACCAGATGACCGATTTTAACTTCCCTACCTCTGTAAAGATCTTATTTCCAAATAAGGTAATATTCTGAGATATTGGGAGTTAGGATTTTAACATATGAATCTGGAGGGCCCACAATTCAACCCATAACACTCAGTGTTAGAAATTAACTTTTCCATACAGATGCCACTCGGCATCAGTACTTTGGCACGATGTCTGAGAGACAGAAATAACATTTCATTGTGTGAATTGACATCCTCACATGGCAAAATGGTCATGCAAAACACAATTTAGGAAAAATAATGGTATGAAGCCACAAATCTTCAGAATGAGATTTTGTGCTATCAGTACTCAAGCACTTAAAAAGTGCAAAATTCCTAATGAGAACTCTGTGCCATAGGTCACTTCACTTGTTCCACTGAGAATGGATCAATAGCTCTTGCTGCCTATCTGGTCACTGCAAATAAAATCTGAAAACAAAGTGCAGGGTGCGGCTTAACTATCACAACAGTTAGCACCAACTAAATCATATTTTTCATGTCACAGGCAGTAAACAAAGCACAAATCAAATCGCAGTGAAACTGGAAAGTACTACCATTTTAAGGTATTGACTACAAAATTTCTTATCACTTCCCTGCCAAGGTTGAAGAACAAAGCAACTGATACACGAAGAAGTTAGAATATGTCTATCTGTGAAGATGATAAGAATGGCTTAAGGTCAGATTCTTATCTAAGAGCTTTTTTTTTTTTGGTCTCTGCTAGGGAATAGTTAAAAAAAAAAAAAAAAAAAAAGACCCAGCCATCTGTCACCCACTATATAAACCTCAAAACAGTCATAAGCATCTTTGTATTCAAGTCAGTTAAACATTCAAGAAATATTTATTGAGCATCTATCACATTCCAACATTCCAGGCATTCTTCTAATCTCCATTACATATCTAATAACAAATAAAACACAGTATCTGTTGACAAAAAAATCTTAGCCTTTTTAATTATTCTAAATTAATTATTTCTTTCCAGTTTCTAGGAATATACTCCTATCTCCAGATTGGAATTGTGTACGTGTGTGTGTTTAATGTTTTTTGGCATAATTCTTACATTCTAGATTTTAAATTTTTATTGCAAATATTAAAATATATTTCTTCTTATCTAACACATATTTTAGTTTTTAAGTTGAGTATTTTAATACAGGCTGGTTCATATAGATTTAAAATCTATATATAAAATCTGATATAAAATCTGATATGATTTATTTATTTGAGAGAGAGAGAAAAAAAGAGACAGAGCACAAGCAGGGGAAAAGGCAGAGGGAGAGGGAGAAGCAGGCTCCCCACTGAGCAGAATGTCTGATTTGGGGATCGATCCCTGGACCCAGAGATCGATCCCCAAATCAGACCTGAGCTGAAGGCAGACATTTAACCATTTGAGCCACCCAAGTGCCAGTGGCTTAAATATTAATACATTGATAGAAGGAGTGTAGTCTCATAAATCAACTCTAGGAAGGAAAGCATAATCTAATGAACCAGTATTTTCCAAATTACCAATATATGATAATAAAAAAATCTTGCATGGGTAGAAGACTGTCTCCAGTGCAGGAAAGACCAGTGGATTTCAATGTAACAGGATATACGTTTACTGATAGTTTCAAAATACATTTGGTAACTTAACCTTTCAGAGACTACCACTTGTTAAATTTTGCATAGGATCAAATATCCACAACGATCTGAAAGGGCTTTTTTTTTTTTTAATATAATTTTTTATTTTTTATAAACATATATTTTTATCCCCAGGGGTACAGGTCTGTGAATCACCAGGTTTACACACTTCACAGCACTCACCAAAACACATACCCTCCCCAATGTCCATAATCCACCCCCTTCTCCCAAACCCCCTCCCCCCAGTTTGTTTTGTGAGATTAAGAGTCACTTATGGTTTGTCTCCCTCCCAATCCCATCTTCTTTCATTTATTCTTCTCGTACCCACTTAAGCCCCCATGTTGCATCACCACTTCCTCAAATCAGGGAGATCATATGATAGTTGTCTTTCTCCGCTTGACTTATTTCGCTAAGCATGATACCCTCTAGTTCCATCCATGTTGTCGCAAATGGCAAGATTTCATTTCTTTTGATGGCTGCATAGTATTCCATCGTGTATATATACCACATCTTCTTGATCCATTCATCTGTTGATGGACATCTGGGTTCTTTCCATAGTTTGGCTATTGTGGACATTGCTGCTATAAACATTCGAGTACACGTGCCCCTTTGGATCACTACATTTGTATCTTTAGGGTAAATACCCAATAGTGCAATTGCTGGGTCATAGGGCAGATCTATTTTCAACATTTTGAGGAACCTCCATGCTGTTTTCCAGAGAGGTTGCACCAGCTTGCATTCCCACCAACAGTGTAGGAGGGTTCCCCTTTCTCCGCATCCTCGCCAGCATCTGTCATTTCCTGACTTGTTGATTTTAGCCATTCTGACTGGTGTGAGTGATATCGCATTGTGGTTTTGATTTGTATTTCCCTGATGCCGAGTGATATGGAGCACTTTTTCATGTGTCTGTTGGCCATCTGGATGTCTTCTTTGCAGAAATGTCTGTTCATGTCCTCTGCCCATTTCTTGATTGGATTATTTGTTCTTTGGGTGTTGAGTTTGCTAAGTTCTTTATAGATTCTGGACACTAGTCCTTTATCTGATATGTCGTTTGCAAATATCTTCTCCCATTCTGTCAGTTGTCTTTTGATTTTGTTAACTGTTTCCTTTGCTGTGCAAAAGCTTTTGATCTTGATGAAATCCCAGTAGTTCATTTTTTCCCTTGCTTCCCTTGCCTTTTGCGTTGTTCCTAGGAAGATGTTGCTGCGGCAGAGGTCGAAGAGGTTGCTGCCCGTGTTCTCCTCAAGGATTTTGATGGATTCCTTTCGTACATTGAGGTCCTTCATCCATTTTGAGTCTATTTTTGTGTGTGGTGTAAGGGAATGGTCCAATTTCATTTTTCTGCATGTGGCTGTCCAATTTTCCCAGCACCATTTATTGAAAAGGCTGTCTTTTTTCCATTGGACATTCTTTCCTGCTTTGTCGAAGATTAGTTGACCATAGATTTGAGGGTCTATTTCTGGGCTCTCTATTCTGTTCCATTGATCTATGTGTCTGTTTTTGTGCCAGTACCATGCTGTCTTGATGATGACAGCTTTGTAATAGAGCCTGAAGTCCGGAATTGTGATGCCACCAACGTTGGCTTTCTTTTTCAATATCCCTTTGGCTATTCGAGGTCTTTTCTGGTTCCATATAAATTTTAGCATTATTTGTTCCATTTCTTTGAAAAAGATGGATGGTACTTTGATAGGAATTGCATTAAATGTGTAGATTGCTTTAGGTAGCATAGACATTTTCACAATATTTATTCTTCCAATCCAGGAGCATGGAACATTTTTCCATTTCTTTGTGTCTTCCTCAATTTCTTTCATGAGTACTTTATAGTTTTCTGAGTATAGATTCTGTGTCTCTTTGGTTAGGTTTATTCCTAGGTATCTTATGGTTTTGGATGCAATTGTAAATGGGATTGACTCCTTAATATCTCTTTCTTCTGTCTTGCTGTTGGTGTAGAGAAATGCAACTGATTTCTGTGCATTGATTTTATATCCTGACACTTTACTGAATTCCTGTATAAGTTCTAGCAGTTTTGGAGTGGAGTCTTTTGGGTTTTCCACATATAGTATCATATCATCTGCGAAGAGTGATAATTTGACTTCTTCTTTGCCGATTTGGATGCCTTTAATTTCCTTTTGTTGTCTGATTGCTGAGGCTAGGACCTCTAGTACGATGTTGAATAGCAGTGGTGATAATGGACATCCCTGCCGTGTTCCTGACCTTAGCGGAAAAGCTTTCAGTTTTTCTCCATTGAGAATGATATTTGCGGTGGGTTTTTCATAGATGGCTTTGATGATATTGAGGTATGTGCCCTCTATCCCTACACTTTGAAGAGTTTTGATCAGGAAGGGATGTTGTACTTTGTCAAATGCTTTTTCAGCATCTATTGAGAGTATCATATGGTTCTTGTTCTTTCTTTTATTGATGTGTTGTATCACATTGACTGATTTGCGGATGTTGAACCAACCTTGCAGCCCTGGAATAAATCCCACTTGGTCGTGGTGAATAATCCTTTTAATGTACTGTTGAATCCTATTGGCTAGTATTTTGTTGAGTATTTTCGCATCTGTGTTCATCAAGGATATCGGTCTATAGCTCTCTTTTTTGGTGGGATCCTTGTCTGGTTTTGGGATCAAGGTGATGCTGGCCTCATAAAATGAGTTTGGAAGTTTTCCTTCCATTTCTATTTTTTGGAACAGTTTTAGGAGAATAGGAATTAGTTCTTCTTTAAACGTTTGGTAGAATTCCCCCGGGAAGCCGTCTGGCCCTGGGCTTTTGTTTGTTTGGAGATTTTTAATGACTGTTTCAATCTCCTTACTGGTTATGGGTCTGCTCAGGCTTTCTATTTCTTCCTGGTTCAGTTGTGGTAGTTTATATGTTTCTAGGAATGCATCCATTTCTTCCAGATTGTCAAATTTATTGCCGTAGAGTTGCTCATAGTATGTTCTTATAATAGTTTGTATTTCTTTGGTGTTAGTTGTGATCTCTCCTCTTTCATTCATGATTTTATTTATTTGGGTCCTTTCTCTTTTCTTTTTGATAAGTCTGGCCAGGGGCTTATCAATTTTATTAATTCTTTCAAAGAACCAGCTCCTACTTTCGTTGACTTGTTCTATTGTTTTTTTGGTTTCTATTTCATTGATTTCTGCTCTGATCTTTATGATATCTCTTCTCCTGCTGGGCTTAGGGTTTCTTTCTTGTTCTTTCTCCAGCTCCTTTAGGTGTAGGGTTAGATTGTGTACCTGAGACCTTTCTTGTTTCTTGAGAATGGCTTGTACCGCTATATATTTTCCTCTCAGGACTGCCTTTGTTGTGTCCCACAGATTTTGAACCGTTGTATTTTCATTATCATTTGTTTCCATGATTTTTTTCAATTCTTCTTTAATTTCCCAGTTGACCCATTCATTCTTTAAAAGGATGCTGTTTAGTCTCCATGTATTTTGGTTCTTTTCAAACTTCCTTTTGTGGTTGAGTTCTAGCTTTAGAGCATTGTGGTCTGAAAATATTCAGGGAATGTTCCCAATCTTTTGATACCGGTTGAGTCCTGATTTAGGACCGAGGATGTGATCTATTCTGGAGAATGTTCCATGTGCACTAGAGAAGAATGTGTATTCTGTTGCTTTGGGATGAAATGTTCTGAATATATCTGTGATGTCCATCTGGTCCAGTGTGTCGTTTAAGGCCTTTATTTCCTTGCTGATCTTTTGCTTGGATGATCTGTCCATTTCAGTGAGGGGAGTGTTAAAGTCCCCTACTATGATTGTATTATTCTTGATGTGTTTCTTTGATTTTGTTATTCATTGGTTTATATAGTTGGCTGCTCCCACGTTGGGGGCATAGATATTTAAAATTGCTAAATCTTCTTGTTGGACAGACCCTTTGAGTATGATATAGTGTCCTTCCTCATCTCTTATTATAGTCTTTGGCTTAAAATCTAATTGATCTGATATAAGGATTGCCACTCCTGCTTTCTTCTGATGTCCATTAGCATGGTAAATTCTTTTCCATCCCCTCACTTTAAATCTGGAGGTGTCTTCGGGCTTAAAATGAGTTTCTTGGAGGCAACATATAGATGGGTTTTGTTTTTTTATCCATTCTGATACCCTGTGTCTTTTGACAGGGGCATTTAGCCCATTAACATTCAGGGTAACTATTGAGAGATATGAATTTAGTGCCATTGTATTGCCTGTAAGGTGACTGTTACTGTATATCGTCTCTGTTCCTTTCTGATCTACCACTTGTAGGCTCTCTCTTTGCTTAGATGACCCCTTTCAATATTTCCTGTAGAGCTGGTTTGGTGCAGAACGAAATATTACAACAGACTGAATGTAAACAGTGTATGAGAAAGACTCTGTCTTCTTGTCAGCCAAATATGGAAGAGATTTGAAAACATATAAAACTGGGCGCTTGTGTGACTCAGTAGGTTAAGCATCTGCCTTCAGCTCAGGTCATGATCCCAGGATCCAGGATCCCATGATCTAGGATCCTGGTCCTGGGATCAATTCCCACATTAGGCTTCCTGCTCAACAGAGAGCATGCTTCTCCCTCTGCCCCTCCCTCCTACTCTCTCTCTCTCATATAAAAATAAATAAAATCTTTAAAATATATATATATACATATATATAAAACAGTGCTTTCATGAAAGTTATTTTATTAAAAAATGCTATTTATGTTAATATTTAATGGGCTTATCATTTATTTTTAATTAGTAAGTAAATATAAGAGACTTCTTCATTTAATTTCTATTACAGTAAATATTGGTAGATATAACCCATATGAAACAAAACCTCTCTGGGGTCCACAGTCATTATAATGGGGTCCAGAGACCCAAGAATTTAAGAATTACTGCACCGATATATATTCATCAATTCATTGCAATCAGCAATGCAATAAAACAATTAAAAAAAAATTAGATGCCTACTTGGGTTCATCCAAGTCTTGCCCAGAGTGGGGATGATCCTCCCCATGAGCCATGGGAACATGAGGCAGATGCTGCACTTCCTAGAACCTAATAATGCCATTAAATATTGTATGTTCTTTCTCTCTGCTCCACACTCACCAAGCAAACCTCTGATAATATGATTTTCTAGCTTTTCTTCAGGAAAGTACTATACAGTCCTACAGAGAATTTTATTTATTTAAAAGTTATATTTTTTCATTTCACAAAAAAATATTGTTTTTAACCATCACAGCTATTTCAACCACTCATGATAGGACTTTAGTCACTTCTGCACAAACACCAGGCTCTTAAATCCTTTCCCACCAGTGGAACTTGGTAAAGTTCCTTTGGATTTGCTTAAACAGATTTCCCTAATCTCACATCATGGTATTAGTGTTATGCATTCCAGAAGGCCCTGGAACACCTTTGCAAATTTTCTACACCTATAAGACAATGAATTACAAGGAGGGACCGAAAGGGCAGGCAGCCTCCAGGCCCAAAAGCTTGTTAGGCCCATCCCTAGAACCAAGATGGTGGTTGCCTTAAGAAAATCTGTTTCAATGTCCATAATTGTGGGGATAAAAATATATGTTTATAAAAAATAAAAAATTTAAAAAAAAAAGAAAATCTGTTTCAAGATAACTTTCTCTGTGAAGAACAGAACCTGAATTTTTTATCTCTCAGAAGAAAAATTTAATTTCTGTCTCACCAATAATCAGGTATGTGTTTTTATACATCATAATTTAATGATTTAATTGGAATTGACAGGATTTGGGTGTGCTGATGCACCAAGGTAGAGAAACAAGAATTTCAGAGCATACAGACTCACCTACATGGCATCAAATTGTAAAGATATCTTAATTCACATACATGCAAACAAAAATAAAAACAAACAAACAAACAACAAAAAAACAGAACAAAACAAACAAATTAAAAAAAAAAAACATTGTAGAAACTTGTAAATTCACCAAGATATACTATAATAGATTGTTTTATTAGAAACTTCAGGTACTTCTGATGAAGGAGGTGTTAATAAGTCTTTATTAACATGGCTAAAGCAGTTTCCATCTCCTGATTCCTTTGTGATTTTTCTTTTTGTAAGCTTCTGCTCTCTTTTTTAATATTCTACTCTGTAATGCCATAATGCTCAAAAACCTACTTTGGGATTGTAGCTTTCAGAAAAAAATGTAGAAAATCTTTAGTCTTGTCTATGCACTTGAAAAATGATTTTATTTTATGACAATTTTATCATTCTACTGTTAAAACTTTCCACTTTCTCTTGTACACTATAAAAACACTAGCAGTCTCCTCTGCTTTTAACAAGAAATGGCAGAATCATGCTGTAGTTCTATGTTCTGTCCTCAGCTATGTTTAGCCTCTTTGTGATGATATTCTCTACTCTTGCTATAGAAGACTTATTCTAAATTCCATTAAAAAGAATGAACTGCTACCAAATGGTGTTTTACTTGAAAATAGATGCCCGATTGAGTAAAAATATGGACATAGGGGTACTTTTCCCAATATTATTAAGTCTCCCTACTCCTCAGTTTGCATTCAAAGGTGTTCACTTTCAATGTTTATACATTTAATATTTATCTTCCTAAAATATCATATTTATTGTTCCACCTTCTGGGACTTGATGATTTATTAATTCTTGGCACCGTTCACTCTTTCATTCAACATCACATGAATCTAAGTGTTGGGAAAGATTCTGAAGATATAAAAATGAATAAGCATTATCCTTGTTCACTAAAAATTTTAAGTTCTAACATGGAGAGTGTGACTACCAATATATAATATAATATGTAATGTAATATAATATAATATAATATAATATAATATACTTAGTTTATATAAAATTCTGTGAAAGAATTGAGAAGAACAATTAATTATTCCTGGAAAGTAACAAGGGAATGCTTTATAGAGAAGAGAGTAATTAATCTGTATATTGAATGAATGACAAGTAGAAGATCTTCACTGAGGATGGGGGAAAGGCAAGATAATTGGGGGGTGTTCAAACTCACAGAGCAGTGCTAGAAATGTGTGCTTGTGGAGTGAAGAGAAATGCAGGCTGCCTGCAGGGTTACATGTATCACAGAACTAAAAGGCATGAGGAAGTAAAATTTGACTGTGGGCAACTATAAACGCCATCTGAGCAATATTTTTTTTATATATATAAGTATCATGAGCAAGACATTCATTTTTGTATTTTAGAAATGTGAGTTCTGACAGGAATATGGACAATGGATTATAGTGGAGAGAATATGACAAACATGACCTAGTTTGATAAGGCAATAAAAATGCAATGTTAACAGGAGGGAAATTCAAAAGAAATATTCTGAATTAAGTTTTATTGTTAAAAGAAAATTGGGAATACCAATCATCTAAAGATTGACACAGATAACTCTTTTCCTGTACTATATTTTCTAATATTTTCTATTCTCTTTCTAGCTCTCAGTCCATCAACAACCTATAGAATTTTTTCTTGTAGTTTTCTCTCAATATCCACATTTTATCTACTTTTATATAGTCAAAAAATGTTTGTCATAAGTCCCATTAGATGATGATGTATTAATATAATGATAATAGAGAAAAAGTACTTGTGTACAAGAATTTTTAAGTATAAACTCATTTTCAGGGGTCAAAATTTATATTTATAAAATTCATATATTAAATTACCTTTGTCCAGGCTTGATAGAAATGCCCACTACCTGGTAGAAACAAACAAAAATTTCCCTTAGAAAATCATTTTTAACTGTACTAGAATTAAAATTTAAAAATCTTCACTTTTTCCCAGGCTCTGGAGTCCCACAGAACAAGTACAGCCAAATACATGTTAATTACCAAGAACTACATAAAACTAAAAAACACAACAAACAAACAAACAAAAGAATAACTGAATAAAAATGACAGCAAAAAATTTTAAAAATTAGAATCTCCAAGAACCTTAGTTATTAGATTTATCACATGTAGAATATAAAATGTATTATATATAAAACCTTAAAAATATATAAACACACTTGAAAATGGCATGCAAGGAACACTGGACAAGTTTTTAAATGAACCAAAAAGAATTACAAGAATAAGAAAGAGGATTGTTGAAATTAAAACTCAATCAATGAAATAAACATCATATTAGACACTTAGACTTCTATTAAACACATAATTCTGAGGAATTAAATAATGACTTGGAAAACATATATTTGAAAATGATAAGGAATGCAGCAGACAGACAGGAAAGGAATATGGAAAATTCATGTGAATCTGAAAGACAGGAAGGTTGAAATAAGAATACCAACCTAAACTTAGTGGAGTTCCAGCATGTGAGAACAGAGAGAAGGGGAGAAAGAGAATGTTTAAAATAATACGAGCTGAGAAGTCTCCAAAATTTGTGAAAGATGAGAATCATGATATTCAAGAAGTAGAGTGTATTCTGAGAGAGAGAGAGAGGTGAGCAGGGAGAGGGAAACGCAGTGAGTAGGAGAGTAGGAAAAAGAGAGGAGAGGAGAGGAAGAAGGAAAGAAGGACTAGAGAAAGGAGAAAAAGGTTACAAGGCCCTGGCAGTTGGGTTAGCTTGGGAAAGATACCTTAAACTGTTAAATTGGACATTTTACATGCTTTGTTTTAATGTAGATCTTAATGATTGCTTTCATACATCAAGGTCTTTTTTAGTCTACATTCAGTATTTTTTTTTTTCAATTCAGTAGAAAAGGATTACATAATGGACTTAAATAGAAAATCTGTGCTGGACTGGAAGCATCAACATTGCAAATGTGTGTCAACATGAGCAAGTTCCTACTTTTCTGAGCCCAAGATTCTCTCAACTCTAATTGCTTTTGGCATAAAATGCAGAAAGGCAGAAGCACATCTTAGTTTAGCTGTGTTCTTGGCATGAACCATTGAACTGTTGATAGCATAGGGACTTTTTGTAGGATTTCAAAGTCAGTTTACTTAGAAATATGCATATGTCTAAGTGAACACTTTCCCAATACCAAAAGAGAGTATCTCCCGTGTATGTGTCCAGATATTAAAAGACAGAAAGTGTAGAACTTAGGAAACACTCCAACTCTTCCTCCCAAGATCCTATTCACATTGAGTTTTCCAGAGTTCTAAAATTAGTACATTTTTCAGATCTATTGGAAATGAAAGGGAACTGAATGGAGCAGAGTGATGAATAAACTCTACATTGGAAAAATGCAGTTAGTTTTATATATAGGCTACTAACTAAATTCTTCTAAATAAGATATCTTTTAGCCTTTTCTCTTCCCCTTCCTCTTTCTTTCCATTCCAGACAACTCAGCTCTAAAGCCATTAGGTGGACCAAGCAAAGCAGGCTTTCAAGCGAATGGGGGTGAGGAGTAGAAGTTACCATGACCTAGAGTTGTGTGTTACAGTCTGAATGGTGCAGCAAGTCTGCTTGGCTCAGGGTGTCAGAACCTGAGCAGAGAGAGGAAGACCTCCACACAAGGTGTAGCCAGCACAGGGTATGAGAACCTGTTAGGTAAAGAAGAAATGAGAGAGAGAGTATGACCCACATAGTGTCGGAAACTGAGTGGGGCAAGAACTGCACACATGGCAATGAGCATAGGATGCTGGAGTGCAAGTGGAAAGAAAAGGCCTTTCTTTGGGGGAGACAGTAGGCTGTATGATGTCAACACCTAAGTGGAGTGGGTAATGCATCCACATGGGGAATGAGGGGCAACCTGGCCTCAGGAATCATAGCCCAAGCAGGATGAGGAGGGTGCCCACGTGGGGCCTTAACCAGGGATGGGCTGTCAGTGCCTGAGCAGAAGGACACCACATGCCAGGGGTAGGTGTGGGCCAGCCCCCTAAGATGTTAGTGCCCAAGTAAGATGAGTAAGAAAGATGGCCCCTGAAAAGAAGACATGTAGGCTTTTGGAGCCTGAGCATTCTGAGGAAGGTAGACACACAGCCCGGATCAGAGTGGCAGAGCCTGAGAAGGGAGGGAACATCTCTCACACAGAGGGTAGAGCCCCACCTAGTGTACTGGAGCCCAAGATGAGTACAGAGAGTGTCTGCCTGGGGGAAGCACAGCATGGAGGGTCAGAGCCCTAGTAGGTAAGAAGAGTACAGGTTGGGGGAGAGTGTGGCAGTAGATATGGGAGATTGGTTGTATGATGAAAGACTGATCAAATTATTAATATATTAAATGTAATGGAAACCATATTTACCACTGTCAGAGAAGGGAGCTAAAGGAAGAAAAGAACTAGAATGAACCCTGTTTGATTGGATTAGAATTAGAAATATCAACATGACTGCAACATTTCTGATGGATAGAGATAGAAAAATGAATGTGAATAATAAAGTGTATATGTCATGTGCATGTGTGTGCATTGTATTGTGCATATAGTTTATGTTCCCACATATTTATGCATGTAAGATGCACATGCATGAATTTATTCCCTAATTCTGCCCACTAAGGGGATGTAGGAGAAGCAAAACCTCAATAACAATGAGCACATCTGGCGCTGAGTGTTGGCTTCTAAACATGATTCTCCAGGAAAAGGAATAATGGCTCCTCAGAGAAATGTTTGACTCTAGGGCTAAGGTACAGAAAACACAAGGTGAACCAGGAATATCTGTTTGTGTCAAAAAAACAAGGAAGAGCTCAAAAAGACACACATAAAAAAGTCTGGTGCATGTGAAAAGGAAAAAAACAGAACCTGGCTTGAAAGGGCTCCTCCTGCTCGTATCAGAGACGATTTAAACATCAAAATAAAAGCTGCTAGGAATAGATCAAAACCCACTGAATAAAATAGGAAATCATAAATCAAGATTTAATTAAATATCTAATGAATATAAAATTTATATAGATTGCAAGTAACTGCCCACGAAATACATGATAGTTAAAAAGGGTAAATAATAACTTTACATTGGATAAGCCTGACATGTACCACTTAATCCAGTAATTAAACTGAACATCATATATAATGAGACAAATCAAAATGTCTTTCACCTTAATGCAGATGAGAAAAGCACATCATTTTTATGATTATCCTTCTAGAAATGCATAACCTGACTCTATTTATAAGGAAATATCAAACTCAAACTGGCTCACACTCTGCAGTAACTTTATGTGAAGGAATGACAAAGGAATATTTCCAGACTGAGACTCGAACATTAAATGTAAAGTGCTTGACTTGGAGCTGAATCCATTGGCCATAAAGTACATTATTGAGACTATTAGGGTAACTGATATAAGTCTGATGATTACATGGTAAGAAGGTATTAATATTAATATCTTAATTTTGGTTATTATAATTATAAAAGAGACTGTCCTTTATTTGTAGTAAAGTGTTTTCTTAAAGATTTTATTTATTTATTTGAGAGAAAGAGAAAGAATGAGAAAGAGAGAGAGCATGAGAAGGGGAAGGGTGAGAGGGAGAAGCAGATTCCCTGCTGAGAAGGGAGCCTGATGTGAGACTCGATCCTGGGACTCCAGGATCGTGACTTGAGCTGACGGTAGTTGCTTAACCAAGTAAGCCACCCAGGCACCCTGTAGTCAAGTATTTTTGACAGGTATTGGACATCCAGTTAAGAAATCAAGTGACAAATCTAAACTTGACATTCATTAGTCATTTTTTTCATGCTGACTATTTCTATCCAAATGCAGAAGACTTAGAATGCATATTCATATCTGTCTTTCTATGATGAAATTTGTTTAAAAATCCAAAATGGAGCCACATTCAAAACAAATTCTTCCTCTCTCTGCTCTAGATCTCCCTGATGCATCTGTTCACAATGAGTCCCCTGAGGAGACATTGTTCATTTCAAATGGAGCATGTAGGTAAGGTTTTCCCAGGTGAGGTGTACTTGGGGTCTCCTCCACACTGATTTTGTATTACAAAATATGACTCTTCTAAGGAGAGTCAATAGGAGTCAATAGGAGTCTACTCAATAGGAAAAATAGGTATATTTATCCCCGATCTCCTCTCTTAACAAACCTGTCATGAGGTAAAACTGTTGTGAAAGAAACTGAGGGAAACAGCTATATTCACATAAGAATATATGATACTATAATATTCATAAAATAATAAAAATTGAAACATCCTGTCTATTCCATAGTATACTGGTTCCCAAATTCCAAGTAGCCAGATATAAAACTGTACATAACATGAATTGTTCTTTAGTCTAGTTATCTGTGATCAAGAGAACAAAATACAACAAAACCTCCAAAAGAGAGTAATAAAAATGTCAAGAAATCTACAAACAATATACCCACTCATTCAATATAATATTGAGAAGAGCTGGAGAACTCAAGACTTTAGAAATTACTTATTGGAACATAACAGCAGTCCTCAAATATCTGAAGCAGTATCATCTGAAAGAAGAATTAAGACTAATAAATGGAAATTATAGAAAGACATTATTTCTACAGAGTTAAAAAGAAAAGCAAACCTTGAAATAATTCAAAATGTAAGAGGCTGCATAGGCAGGTGACTAGTTCACTAGAATATCCACAACACAGATAATTGCTTGATAAAAGGGGTAGAGTAACAGGCTGGTCACAAGGGATATTTGATATATAAGTTCACTTCCAATCTTACAGTTCTATTGTTTGATATATTCAAAATTCTCAGAAATCAGCTAGTAACTCCAAAGCTCATATATTAGTGTGACCTTAGAAGGTATATATTAAAAACTTCATTGCTAAAGGTTATTAAACAAACATGGTCATTTTTTTTCTAAAAATAATCTCTCTCACAAAGACAAAGTCTGGCTAAACTTCACAAATCCCCTGAAATAGGTTTATAAGTGATAAACTGAATAAAAATTATATACTGGAGGGCAGACATTGATTGAAAGGAAATACGTTGGCTTTTGATACATCATGTTCAATAGTGGTTCCATTGCTAAGGAATATTCATTGTCCTGAAGCTAGCCAACTTTACATTGCAGTGACATGAGCAAAAACCATACTTTTTCAACACCTTTTTATTGTAGAAGAATGTGTTTGTTTCCTTAATCATCATTTAGAAAGTGACATTCAAGGACAGGCATGTTTGGGAAATCAGAGCATGACAAATTACATTACATCTTCAAATCATGCTTCGGACTTAAAAGAAGAGGTAAGCAGGTGCCTTTATGCAACTTGCATTTAAGAACTAATTTCTTTGGTGAAACATTATTTAGGATGTGTATAATTTATTATGAGTATACCAAACTACCCGAATTGTGTTAAGTTAAATGTCCATGTACCTATGACAAAAAAATGTACCATCAAAAATCAAATATTTTTTAAGCATTTTACTGATATAACACTGTATATCAGTATATATGGAAATACATGAATGACTAGATGAATTTGTCTCTTTTCATCTGAATATCCGCATAATGGGCTTAACACTTCTTCAGACAGAGTTGAAACATCTTCATCCATTCATCCATTCATCCATCCATCCATCCATTCACCATAAATTCAGCCATAAATAAGGAAAATGCCTTAGCCAAGGATGTGTCATTGGATGGAAATACAGTTTATGAATTTGAGAATGTTAAGTGTATGTGTGTATCAGATAGTGAAATTAAAAAAAGATGAAAAGGAGGCAAATCTAATCCAAATCTAGAATAGTAACTTATAAGGGTGAAGGTTTCATGAGAGAGGGTACCCATATAATGGAATCACTTTCAAGAAGCTGACTATTTTTCACCACATGGGAACCATATCAGAGACTCAGTTTCTGGTAAATTGGCCACTTGGCAATGGTGATACCCAGATTGGAAATGCTTGCTGTTTTAACAAGGCATAACTCCAAGGCCTTATTTTTTATTAGGCCAATAAGCCAGTACCAGTGGCTTAATGAATACAGTGGCTTAAAGAATGCAGATGACCTCAGAAGAATGGACCATCTTGTTCAATTGATTTGAGACTCTTTATACAGTTGATTTTTTTTGGTAAATATTCATATGGGATATCAAAATTTCCAATTCTGAGTCTATTCCAAAATGTCCATCCCTATAGCTCTTTCAAAAATTTCTTCCCCAAAGAAATGAGAAGACATTTATAATCTGACATAAGAATGTGCATTCTCTATGTAAGAACTGGTATAAGCTTTGATGTGTATTTGCTTCAGAGTCTATGAAATTCTGAAATGCTAAACAGAGCATTTAAATTTTTCAATGGACAGATACAACAATTAGTTCAAAATAGACATTTTGTCATACACAAAACCCTTGGGGTGCTTGTTCACTTGTGCATGAGTGCTCAGGCATTTGATCTTACCAGGGTCCTCTAGAATAAGGAGAGTTTTCTCAAAATGAATCTACTGAAGAAGGACAACATTTCCTAAAATCACAGAAGACAATTCAGTAAATCCCCTATTTACCATAGGTTTCAAGCAGCATATGGATCTTCTAGAATGCACATACATAGATTCTAGCCGCTGTCTCTTTCTTAGTGGTAGGGAAGCAAAAGTTCCTTCATTTTGAATAAGTTAACAAGAATGTCCTAGAACGGGTGCCTGGGTGGCTCAGTGGTTAAGCCGCTGCCTTCGGCTCAGGTCATGATCTCAGGGTCCTGGGATCGAGTCCCGCATCGGGCTCTCTGCTCTGCAGGGAGCCTGCTTCCTCCTCTCTCTCTCTCTCTGCCTGCCTCTCTGCCTACTTGTGATTTCTCTCTGTCAAATAAATAAATAAAATCTTTAAAAAAAAAAAAAAAAGAATGTCCTAGAACACTGAACGTGTATTTATATTACAGGTGCCCTTTGCTATTCCTAGGTTATTTATCTTTTAACTCCTATTAGGCTTGTCTAATCAAGACGTAATGATTAAAGCTAACATTTATTCTCTCTTACTATGTGGCAGTCACTCTCTTAAAAGGTCTAAGCACTTTAAATATATGAACTCACTAGATCTCCAAAATAGCTCTATGAGACAACTACTATTATTAACCACATATTATGGATAAGAAAAATGAAATACAAAGATGTGCCCCTAGTCATAAAACTAGAAATGAGTGGAGATCGATTTAGAACCATTTATTTTTCTCTCAATTTCACACTTAGTCCTTTCTCTTTTAAAACTTTCTTTCCCTTTATTACCTTTTCCCTTTTTTCTCTCACTCAAGTCTACTACATGGGACTTGCCAACATATTTTTTGGAAACATGATAGTTTACCTTTGTTTTAGAATACACTTTAAAGTAACTTATATAGACCTCCCTTTTCATTACTTATAGAAAGTTAATGACTTGAGAGCATAGTTTGTAGTCTGAATTATTATCCTTCTCTCTGATAGCTTCATTTTAGTTTAAATATGATAGATTCACTACCAAGAGTAAGCAAATTAATCTTAAGGGCTTTGTTAAAATATAAAAACAAACAAACATATACGTATCAATGAATTTTTGCCCAGGAAAGAAAAGAAGAGATATATTGATATATTCACTTTCTTAATGTCCTGGGAAGATTGAGATATAATCACCAAATATGACTGGGAAAAATTTGGAAATATTAAGAAAACATAATTCTGGGAAAGCCCCCAGAATGTTACCTCAAGGCATACCCTGGTGATAGATCCTTATTTACCACTAGTCTGTTCTTGAAATTCTCACTTCCTCTTGACCATCATCAGGGATCCTTAGCTCTATTCTCTAGGAATGTCACCTGATACAAGAACCAAGTCATACTGTTCAGCCAGCAGTACAAACCATTCCCCATTTCTTCACCTTTCTCTAAATTGAACTGTTGATTTCCTGAACAGGGAGTGATTTTTTTCTCAAGTGGTTTGCTAAGAAAATTCCTGTGATGGATCAGGGATTAGTGCTAGTGACAAGCTGACAATAACATAGTCCTTGTCCAGGAGTGTCACATTTTGTACCTGAGTGAGTCATAATAAATGAAAATCTTCTGCCTTTCCCCCATCATGTGCTAAATGTTCCTGTAGGCATAATCACTCACTCATCCATTGCTTAGGCAGTGACATGTAATTAAAATGGCATCATATAAATAGGATGAGAAAGTGTGAATTTCCATCAGATAATAACAACTTGCAAAATATTGCACACCACATCTTATTTCATTTGTTTTAAATTTTAATCAAGCATGATAAAGCAAATGTTTACAAAAGAACTAAGTTATCCATGTTAAAATATGAATATCAACATATCTTTAGAAGTGCATATGTATCATATTGATATTCATTCAGCATTCAAACAGAAAACATTAATTGAACATTTAGTGAACACAAAGCACAGCATACATCCTATGGCCCTAAAAAACATCAATAATGATTATCCTTGGGTAAGATGTGGAGAAGTAGGGCAACCCTATGTTTGCCCCCTCCCTTGAACACAACTGGATAAATATCAAAACATTCTACACACCCAAGAAATAGATTGGAAGTCTCAGAGAACAAAACTGCATGTCTACGAACAGGAAAAAAGACCTATAAAAGAAATAGTAATTTTTTTCTAAAGATTTTTGTATTTATTTGTTCGACAGAGAGAGCACAAGCAGGTAGATAGGCAGGTAGATAGGCAGGCAGAAGGGAGGGAGAAGCAGGCTCTCCGCCGAGCAGGGAGCCCGATGTGGGGCTTGATCCCAGAACCCCGGGATCACAACCAGAGCTGAAGGCAGCCGCTTAACCGACTGAGCCACCCAGGTGCCCCAGAAATAGTAATTTTTATTTTTTATTGTTTTATATATTTTATAAATTGTCTTTTCTTTTTCCTTTCTTTGTTCTATCAAGTCTCTCATAACAAGCAGACAAAAACACACTTAGGATCTAGTTTCCTTCATATATTTAATTTTATTTTTTAATTTTATTTTTAATTTTTTAGTTTGTTTTATCTTACTTATTTTTTCCTCCAAAATGACGAGACTGAGGAATTCACCCCAAAAGAACCAGGAAGAAATGATGGGCAGAGATTTAATGAATAGAGCTACAGGTAAGGTGTATGAACAGCAATTTAAAACATTTATAAGGGGGCATCTAGGTGGCTCAGTCAGTTAGGTTTCCAACTCTTGATTTTGGCTTAGGTCATGATCACAGAGCCATGAGGTAGAGCCTCACATTGGACTCTATGCTGGGCATGCAGCCTGCTTAACATTTTCCTCTACCTCTCCCCACCAACAAAAATAAATAAATTCATTAAGTAAATAAAACAATTATAAGGTTACTAACTGGGCATGAAAAAGTATATAAGAAACTAGATAATCCCTTTCTATAGAGGTAAAAAACTAAAATCTAGCCAGGCCAAAATTAAAATGCTCTAACTGGGATGCAAACATGAATGGATGTCATAAAAACAAGGATGGATAAGGTAAAGGAACACATCAATGATACAGAAGATAAAATTATGGAAAATAATGAAGCTGAAAGGAAGAGGGGAAACAAAGCCCACTATCACCAAGCCATATCAGAGTTAAATTCACAAAATACGCAGACAAGGAAAGAATCCTGAAAGCAGCAAGAGGGAAAAATGTCCTTCACCCTCAAGAGATTTGGTTTGCAGCAGATCTGTCCACAGATATCTGGCAGGCCAGAAGACCATGGCAGTATATATTCAATGTGCTGAATGGTAAAAATATACACCCAAGAATAGTTTTTCCAGCAAGGCTTTCATTCAGAATAGAAAGAGAGAGAGTTTCCCAGACAAAAAAACAAAAAACAAAAAACAAACAAACAAAAAACAAAAATGCTAAAGGAATTTGTGACCACTAAACCATCCTGCAAGAAATATTAAGGGGGAACTTTTTGAGAGGGGTGGAAAAAAAGCAACAAAGACAAGAAAGGATCAGAGAGTATCACCAAGAATACTAATTCTATAGGTAACACAGTGACACCAAATTCATATCTTTCAGTAATTACTCTGAATATAAATGGACTAAGTGTGCCAATCAGAAGACATAGGGTATCAGAATGGATTAAAAAAAATCTATTAATATCCTGCCTATAAGAGAATCATTTTAGACATACCTACAGTTGAAAATGAGGGATTAGAAAGTCACCCATCATAATAATGAACCTGAAAAGTAATCCAGAGTAGCCATACTTACATCGGAAAAATCAGATTTTAAAACAAAGGCTATAATGAGATGAAGAAGAGCATTATATCATAATTAAGGAGTATATCCATCAAGATCTAAAATTATAAATATTTATGCCTCCAACTTGGGAACACCTGAATATATAAATCAATTAATAATAAACATTAAGAAAAAATTCTTAGATAATAATATAAAAGTAGTAGCGGGGCATCTGGGTGGCTCAGTGGGTTAAAGCTTCTGCCTTCAGCTCAGGTCATGATCCCAGGGTCCTGGGATCGAGCCCCGATCGGGTTCTCTGCTCAGCAGGGGGCCTGGTTCCCCCTCTCTCTCTGCCTGCCTCTCTGCCTACTTGTGACCTCTCTCTCTGTCAAATAAATAAAAAACATCTTAAAATTTTTTTAAAAAATAGTAGGGTACTTTAACATCCTGCTTATAGCAATAGATTGATCATCTAAGCAAAAATCAGTAAGGAAACAATAGCTTTGAATTACACACTGGACCAGATAGACTTAACAGATATATTCAGAACATTTCATCCTAAAGCAGCAGAATACACATTCTTTTCAGTGTACATGGAACATTCTCCAGAAGAGATCACATACTGGGTGAAAACAGAGCTCTCAACACATATAAAAAGATTGAAATCACATCATGCACACTATCAGACCACAACACTATGAAACTAGAAGTTAACCACAAGAAAAAATTTGGAAAGACCACAAACCATGAAGGTTAAGGAACACCTTACTAAGGAATGAGTGGGCGAACCAGGAAATTAAAGAAGAAATTTAAAAAGTACATGGAAGCAAATGAAAATGAAAACCCAGCATTCTAAAGCCTTTGGAATACAGCAAAGGCATCATAAAGGGAAGTATATTACAATATAGGCCTACCTCAAAAAGCATGAAAATTGTCAAATACACAACCTAACCCTACACCTAAAGGAGCTAGAAAACCAGCAAAAAGCCTAAAGCCAGCAGAAGAAGGGGAATGGTAAAGATTAGAGCAGAAATAAATGATATAGAAACAAATAGTAGAACAGATCAATGAAACTAAGAAGTGATTCTTTGAAGGAATTAATAAAATTGATAAAGCCCTAGCCAAGACTATCAAAAAGAAAAAAAAGACCCAAAAGGATAAAATCACAAATGAAAGAGATCACAACCAACAACACAGAAATACAAATAATTATAAGAGAATACTGTGAAAATTTATATGCCAACAAAACCAGGTAACCACAAAGAAATGGACAAATTCCTAGAAACTTACAAACTACCAACACTAAAACAGGAAGAAATAGAAAGTTTGAACAGACCCATAACCAGCATAAAAACTGAACCAGTAACCAAAAATGTCCCAGCAAACAAAAGTCCTGTGCAAGATGGCTTACCAGTGGAATTCTACTGGGCATTTAAAGAGTTAATACTTATTCTTCTCAAACTGTTCCAAAAAAATAGAAATGGAAAGAAAACTTCGAAACACAAGAAATAAACATTCGATAATCAAGTTAAGCATCAGCAAAGCTGGAATACACATATACTTGGTAAGCATACCTTACTGAATGATATCTGGCTTTGAATCAAGAATTCCCATGTAGTACTAATTTAGATTAAGATTTAGATGAAGGTGATTGGATATTTGTGATTTTTAAGAGTCTTTTTTTTCTTAAAGATTTTATTTATCTATTTGTCAGAAATCATAAGTAGGCAGAGAGGCAGGAAGGAGGGGTTGGGAAGCAGGCTCCCTGCTGAGCAGAGAGCCCAATGTGGGGCTTGATCCCAAGATCCCAGGACCCTGGGATCATGACCTGAGCCAAAGGCAGAGGCTTTAACCCACTGAGCACCCAGGCACCCCAATTTTTAAGAGTCCTATATGAGATTATTTATATAAAATGTAGATGCTTTTGTTTTCAAAGAAAAGAAATTGAATGATTTATTTAACTTAGAACCCATTTTTTAAAAATACTCAGTTACATTGTTCAAGGGTTACGACTTGAACAACTGGGTTGAACTGCCTAGGTCCACTTACATACAGATTTTTTGGTAAGTACAATACTGGAAATTTATCTTCTCTTATGATTTTCTTAGTATTTTCTGTTTAATTCTTTTGATCCATGGAAAGACATTTAACAAGCTATACAGAAACACTGTTGTCCTATTTCTCACTTGTTTCATCTCTATTTTTGAGGTAGCACAATTATCTTTATATGACACTAGGAACTCTAATTTGGAAGAAAGCTCATACACTTGTGTATATCCCCTGGCCATAGAATGCACGTCAGAATGTCACCTCCTTTATGTAACTTCTCCTCACCTCCCACAACTGGCTAAAGAAAGGACTCCTAAAAGCTCTCTACAACATTTGATGAGTACCTATATTCCATTTGTTTGTCTAGATGCCTATCTCTTCTTCTGAAGCATAGACTTTTTAATGGCAAGGATTATGTCATATCCATCTCCATATTTTCAGTTACTAATTTTCAATTAATAACTATCATTACTAATGTAACTAATTACTAATGTAACTATCATTACTAATGTTCCTGACATGTAGTAGTCACTCAATAAATATTTGTTAAATTGTGTTAAGAGTAGATCAACACAGTGAAGTCTGCTTTATCTGTTTTGGTTTGGTTTATACAGTGAAGAAATTACTATGGCAATTTTTCTCTTCCATGTTGTAAGCATAGCCTTTATGTTGTACAAACATAGCCTGAACTTAAATTGGTTTTGATCGCTCAGGGAAAAAAAAAAAAAAAAGAAGAAGAAGAAGAAGAAAAGAAAACATCTGTGACAGGCTAAAGAAGGCAAAGACTATTTTTCCTTAAGACAGAATATATTTATGTATATTTTAACCACTAAGATTTTGAATTTTTACATCTGAAGGGATGTTATAATAAATTCATTTTTGTTAGTTACTTATTGGTCTCTTAGGCACTATTTCTTAAAAACAAATAAATACAAGAAACATTATTTTTATTTCATTCTAAAGCTCATTATGGGGCCACCTGGGTTACTCAGTTGCTTAAGCACCTGCCTTCACCTCAGGTTATGATCTCAGAGTTCTGGGATAGAGCCCCACATTGAGCTCCCTGCTCAGTGGGGAGTCTGCTTATTCCTTTCTCTCTACCCCTCTTCCAGCTTGTGCTCATGTGATCACGCTCTCACTCTTTCTCTCTCACAAATAAATAAAATCTTTAAAAAATAAATAAATAAAATCTTTAAAAAAATAAAACTCGCTAGGAATAGAAGAACAAGGATGTTCCGAAAAACACTTCACTTGGCTACACTCAACAGTAGAGTGCTATGTACATATTATGCAGCATCATTTAAAAATTCAATTTATTGTAGTTTTTTTGGCCTGGTAACAATTCTAAACTTAAAAATTACAGTGTAATATATAAAATATTCATGTTTTTCTTTTTATACTGTTTAAACCTAAGGGGACATATCATCTAGCCATCAAGAGAGAAGGTAAAGGTATGTAATTATTTCTGCACCCACGTCTTTCACAATCCCGATGTAACTTTCTCCAAACAAGCCCCTTAGATTCATTGATTACTTCAGTGATGAAAACCAAGACAGCAATCCTTTTTCCTTTGTATTTCAAGAAATACAATAATGATTAATATTTATGGGAAAACAAATGTAGAGAAAATTAGTGATCCAAAACCACAAATGTGGCTGATAGAGCCTAAACAGCAACCACTTTTTAAAATCACACCTCCTGGTATCCAGACCTTCACACTAAATAAGAGCTGTCTTGGGGCGCCTGGGTGGCTCAGTGGGTTAAAGCCTCTGTCTTTGGCTCGGGTCATGATCCCAAGGTCCTGGGATGGAGCCCCACATTGGGCTCTCTGCTCAGCAGGAAGCCTGCTTCCTCCATTTTCTCTCTCTGCCTGCCTCCCTGCCTACTTGTGATCTCTATCTGTTAAATTAATAAATAAAATATCCTTATAAATAAATAAATAAATAGATAGATAGGAGCTGTCTCTGTGTATCAACAGAATGAGGGAGAAAAGTGACAAGGTAGGGCTTGCAAAGTTATAAGAAGCCTTGAGGCTTCTGCTTTGGTCTCTTTTGGAATACTCTCTTAGGAAAAAGCTAGGGACCTGTGGAAGTCCTAATTCCCTGACATGGCTCCAAGCCAGTCATGTAGAGAGAATGTGTAGAGAATGAGATGCCTGGTCAGCCTCAGCTCTTAGAGGTTTCCCAGCCCAGGTACCCAGACATGTGAGTAAAGAAGCATTTGGATATTTCACCCCAGCAGGCTGATGTGCATATGAATGAAGGAACCCATCTAACAGAAGCAAGACTCGAGAGATGCACAGCTGTCTCCAACAGTTTTAAACCATAGTCGTTATGCATCAGAGATATGCTGCTCTTGCTGAGCTCTGCCCAATTTTCTGACTCCCAGAACTGCGAGTACAATAAAGTTGTTGCTTCATACCATGATGCTTTGGAGGGTTTGTTAGAAATAGAAAACTGGAAAAAATCAATAAGGGAAAAGAGAAGGTAGGCATGAATAATAAATTTTGATAAAGATATTATTCTAGTGCCAGTGATTATTTTCCAAAAAAACATTCACCAGTTATTTCCTTCTGGTGGTTTAGAAAGGAAGCTAACTTTTCAGAAGTATGGCACATATGCTGGATCAATTGACCTACCTATACAGGAAATGAGGCTTCTAGGACACCTGAGATATAACAGATGGCCTGCCAGATCCAATCAAGGCTTGTTCTTGCCTACACACCAGGACTAGTGACCTCTGAAACTCAGCTTGTTGTAACAAGATTTGGTTTCATGTGTTTGACAAAGTCTAAGGGATTTCTACATCCTCTTATTCTAGAAAACAAAGCAATTATTTGAGAACACATAAAGATGACTTGGTAAACCACATAAAGTGTGAAATAATACACATATAAACATTCCAAACATCTGGGTATTTCTAAATCCTTCACATGTTAACATTAAAATACAGTGGTAATAACTAGTCCATATCACCTATACTATGGGAAATACTGTATTCCATGCTTTTCTAATTAAAAAAAAAAAAAAAGGAGAAACCTGAATAGGTCTTTTATTGACCTCTTATTTTCTCTGTAACAACTTATATTTGAACTATTCAAAATGTCAGAGTAATCCCTGTATATGTAAACACCCCCTCCCTTATGTATCTGTTCAGTGATTATGTCAATAAGTTATGTCATTCTGATACCTGATTAAAAATAAACATCTCATAGACCTTCTAGATTTTTCCAACATCTAGTAGTATATGAAGAACATTTTCCATGACTGAGAAGATATTTTAAATACTTTCCGTATTTAAGCATCTTTGTAACAATTATTGATTAAGTACCTATTATTTATTGACTAAGCACGGTGCCAGGAATTGAGAATACAGCTAGGAGAAAAACAATGCTCTTGTCCTAATGGAGTTTAGAGTAGGATCTAGTCATTACCTATAACCCATGAAAAAAGTGCTACAAAGGATAAAGAAAGAAACAAAGAGCTTTGTAATATGGGTGTCAGTAAAGAATTCTTACAGAAATGACTTTTCATCTGAGTTCTGATGGATAAGAAAGCATGTCCTAACCAGAGCAGGTAGTGAAGTGACTCATGTTCTGGGTCAGAAAAGAGTATGTGGAAGGCCAGTAAATGGGAGGGTGGGCAGGATACTCAAGCAACTCAAGGAGACACAGGCTGATGGATAGAGGACATTGGTATGGAACAGGCCTGTAGAAATAGGCCAGACCTTGCATGACTGGTAGAGCCTATTAATGTAAAAAATGTGAGGCATCAGAGGATTTTAATCAGAGAGATGACAAGATTTGGATTAAAAATGCAATATTATTGGCTATGTTTTAGAAAATAGGTTGTGAATGAATGAAAATTCAGAAGACTACTAAAATAGCCCATGCGATAAATGATGGTAGCTCCTAACATGTGTTATATGGAGGATATGGAAATGAATAGATGCAAAATGTTTACAAGAGGAAGAACTATCTGCATTTTGAACTGAATATGACAAGAGGGAAAGAAAGGCATAAAAGAGTTTGAGCTTGAACAAATGTAAACATAAAGGTGGCTGTTGATGGAGGTCAAGAACTCTGGAGGAAGACTAGGTTTATTGCGGGAATATTTGATATAATGCCATCTTATATTTGTGGTGCCTCTGGGTCAACTAATTAGGGATATAAAATCAGCAATTGAATATGTAAACAAGAACTCAAAGGCATGGTTAGAACTGGACATAAATATTTGGGAGTTACTATATTGGTAATTGAAGCTATGGTAACAATAAGAGCACCTAGAGGGAGAATATAGAATGAGAGAAAGGGACTTTGAATAAACTGAAATTCAAAGGCTGGGTAAAAGAGCATAGGCCAGCAAAGAGACTGGCAAACTGCAGACCGAATTTGGAACAAACCCTGGAAAATGACCTGGAATCCAAAAGAAGAATTTCAAGGGAGTGTCAAATGCTGCTTGAGAGGTTAAAAATGCATTCACAGACCTGTCCCCCTGGGGATAAAAATACATGTTTATAAAAAAATTAAAAAATTTAAAACATCAAAAAAAAAATGCATTGGCTACCGTTATACGGAAGTCATTGTTCACCTTAGTGAGAGGCCTGTTAGGGAGGACAAGGAGCGGTGGTGATGTGAGATCTAGATTACAGTGATTTGGAGAACACGTCTGGGGTTCATGTTTGAAGGCAGAATACACAGATAACGCTTAAGAAATCTAGATGGGGAAAGAAATCAATGAATAGAGGAACACTGAAGGGAAATGTGATATTGAGGAAGTTGTGGGCATTTCTATGTATTTGTGGAATGTGTTTTTGTTTTGTTTTTTAAAGGTGAAAAGAGCTGAGCGTGCTTGAATACCTTCCCCCAAAGGGGGCAATCTGGCCAAATTGCTCCAGTAATGCAAGAAAGGCATTGTACTAAAGAAAGAAAAAAAGAAAAATGAAAAAAGACAAGGACTTAGTAGGAAGGGACAGGCTGATGATAGGGAAAAAAAATAAAAATAAAAAGAAGTAATTCTAGAATAAGGATCCAGCAAAACACTGGAACCAAAGACAGGGTGTAGATAAATGTCTAACAGAGCATAATCACATCAACCAGTTTATAAATATTTTCAGATAGTGTGTATTTCCACTCTTCTGTCCAAACTCTCTAGCATCAAATCAGAAAACTAACATATTTAAATTGCTATGAGTAAATTCACATCTCCATTGTCAGAGAAACAGATTTAGTTCACAAATAAAAGAAATAAACATGTTCAATTGTAAATTTTATCATAAAACAATTTAATGATTTGATATTTAGTATAATGAATTATAGTTCTATGACATGTAAAATTTTTGGAAAATTCCTACTGATTTCTAGAAGTTTGTATTTCTCATTAACTCACACCTAATTAAAATTTATTTTTATTAAAAATATTTAAATCCAATTTACAGAAAAATTACAGAAGCATAATCCTTATTTCCTTGTTACTCAAACTAAAATGACTTATATTGGGGGACCTGGGTGGCTCAGTGGGTTAAGCCTCTGCCTTCAGCTCAGGTCACCATCCTAGGGTCCTAGAATCGAGTCCTGCATCAGGCTCTCTGCTCAGCGGGGAGCCTGCCTCCCCCCCTTCTCTCTCTGCCTGCCTCTGCCTACTTGTGATCTCTATCAAATAAATAAATAAAATCTTTAGGAAAAAAAATAAATAAAATTTTTTAAAAAGGGAGTTGTATTTTTCTTTTACTTCTTTATTCTACAAAGAAAACAGATTAAAACTGCTTTTTAGCCTGCAACAAAAAGGAAAGAACTATAGCTAAATGAAACATCATAGAGGAATCTCAAAAACATGTGAGCAAAAAAACGCCAGACAGAAAAGAGCTCTACAGTTTGATGTGTTGGTTACATAGCGTATACATTTTTATTATCAAGCTATATACTTAAGATCTTTGCATTTTATTGCATGTAAATTACATATCAATAAAATTGCCCTTAAGTATTTTCATTAGACTTCAATAACAAAAGGAATTTTCTATGTTTAATTGATACTGTTTCATCCTATTACTTTTCAAAAGAGATTAGCCTCCCTTCAGAGTTGGGGTTATTTTGAGGGGGGTAATCCATTCTTCCCCAGTTCATATTATCTGGGGTTACATTTCTACGGTAGGCATTAAGCCATTTCAGAGTCCCCATGTATATCAGAGAATCAAGCAGGGGTCTCTCTGTTCTATCTGGTACAAACAAATACATCAGTCTTGTTTTATCTCCCTCAGCCTCCACACTCAACCACCATTGTGACCATCCTTCTTCCCTTCAAGAAGAGTCTATTGGAGGTCAACAAGAAGACGTAACCACTAGTTGACCCATGAGCTGGACTTGGGCAATTGGAGGCTCCCCATCCCCTCCTGTGTCCTTGGAATGTCTATTTCATTTCCCTTCCCTGCTCCCAGAAGCTACACCCAGGATATAGCCTCGAGATAGAAATGTGGTGTTGAGGCTATGCAGACTGGGTATGTAACTGAACCCAGTTAAGGCCTCTATATAACTTCTGAGATTCTGGAAGGTGGGTCCAGAGATTTATTCATATGGTGGCTGCCCAAGACAAGCCTCATATACAAATTCCCTTGCTTAGTTGAACCTGCCACCTGCCAATCTGGAGTGGTCTGCCTCTTTCTCAGGTCTCTTCCCATATTATACCCAGGAAGCCCCTGGGACAGTGAACTAACAGTGACTATAGAAAGGTGGTCTATCTGGAAGGAGGTAAAAGAGCAGTACCCTCCTCTTGCCACATTTCCCAATCGGAGCAGGCTCAACCCTTCCGTTCCATATCATGGCTGAGATTTTCTCACTGTGTACTTACTGCCCTAAGAGCCTAGTGATCAGCCTTCCCTTGCCAGATCCAAACATCCCGAACAGGAGAGCTCTGAGTATACTAATAATTATCCATATCTTCAGCCATCAATTCCTACCCAAGGATAAGCCTCATCCCAGTTTGTTTATTCTGTGGGAACAGTTGTTGCTTTGGGGAAAATCTGCAACCCCCAAAAAGCAGAGTTGTGTACTCCACGTGGACCCAAATAGGACACGTACATCAGAGCTGAAGAGTCTAATGGCAAGACAGTTTCTTTCATCCAGATATAAGCAGCTACTTACTAATTGGTGTTGAACTTGGCAGATTAACAAATTCTTTTTTAGCTACTTCTTCAGCAAAAGATGATTATTAAATCTAAGCATCTCCTTACTTTTCCAACTCTTCTACCTCTTCATCTCTCTCTCTCACACACACACACCAGAACAAGCAGACTTTTACAAGGGCAGTGCGTTATAATCCATACAAGGGTAATGAAAAAGTCTCCAACATGTAGCTGTGGCACAACCATTAAGAATATTCCACATTATTGGGTGAGAAAACTGGTTTCTCAATCTAAAATACAAGTGCCTATGATTTATTTCACTATTTATTCATTAATAATGGATGGTTTTATTGGCTTTAAGAGTATAAACAGGGCCCCATATAACACAATTTACCCTGAGCATCCAACCCCATTCAAAAGACAACTTTTTCCCAAATACAAAATTCAAGGTTCTCTTTGGAGAGACAAAGCTCCTTTAAGTCTTTAAACCATAGTGCTTATCAGTGTCTGCCTTTAAATATTTTTAAAATTTTTAGGGATGAATTTGAGATAGAGCATTCTGTTGCCCACACAAAAATCATGCTGGAATGTCTTTCACAACTTTTTCAAATACCACAAAATATGAAAACTTAATTTGAATATATTAGTGAGTATATCTAGGCCCATTCACATCCTCCAAAATAGAACATTCATTTAGTATGTGAATGTTCTAAAAATGAGATTTTGAGGGACGCCTGGGTGGCTCAGTTGGTTAAGCGGCTGACTTCAGCTCAGGTCATGATCCCAGCATCCTGGGATCGAGTCCCACATTGGGCTCCTTGTTCGGCAGGGAGCCTGCTTCTCCCTCAGCCTCTAGCCTGCCACTCTGTCTGCCTGTGCTTGCGCTCTGTATCTCTCTCTCTCTAACAAATAAATAAAATCTTTTAAAAAAATGAGATTTTGAAGGAAAATGGAGATAATAATAATAATAACAAAAGAAATCAATGTAAAAAGGGGGAAGAGAAATGGGTGGAATAAAAGGGATAATGAAAAAGTGGAGACTAAGAACAAATGGTGAAAAGAGTAGGAAGATGACCATGACTGAAACATATTTAAATTTGTATCACTCTTTACAATATACTGCATAGAGCATCTTCACAATCTGGTGGTTTTCAGAAAAACTTCTAAATCTACCTTGTAGATTTTGCTTTCCTTTATTCAACAAAACAAGCAACAGAACATGTCATTTTTAAAAATGAACATACTTTTCTCAGATTTAGTCTTCATAAATTAATTACATGCTCCATAGTGTTTTCACAGCACAACGTCTGGGAAATGACTATATTTCCACAGCCACAACTTGTTCTTCATAGCCCTGACTTCTCATTGTTGTTTTCTGCAGCAATGTAAAGAGATATAACTTCATTCCTGAACAAAGGAATGGAGAGGAGGGTAATGATAAGCATATTCATAGCAATAATAACTTAGTAACTAACATGCTGTCAGATATTGAGTCAAGCACTTTATAAGCCTTATCTTTCATGATCTTATCAATAATACTGTCAGGTTGACATTACAGTTGAGAAAACTGAGACTCACAGAAGTTAAGAAACTTGATCAAAACTCTCAGAATCCAGTCTGTCTTATGGTCTAGTCAGCACAGTTTGCACTACACCACCGGAGGTTTTTCAAAAGATTATCAACCATGACTTCCCTAACCCACTGGGGGATTTCCACACCATGCCTTACTTTTCACTCTGCCTCTTCTACAAATCCCTCTTATCATTCATCCTGAAAGTCTAAAATTTCCCTAGATTTGTTCATTCTATCTGCTCCTATCTAAAGCTAGGTTGATTTTGAAAACAGTTGTGAACATGATTCAGTTTGTGTATGGTAACCCTGTATTACATAGACAGTGGACTCTTTCCATTTATTATGGGCCACAAAATCATGTCTAAATTGCTAGTCACATTATTGATAAAACTCTTCTCACTGCAAACATTCCCTAAGAATGTTCCCAGTGGACTACATTCTTGCCTGGATACACAGCTTCTTGAATATGTGGGACTCCTAAGGTAGAAGTCTTCTGTATGACAGAAAATTGTGGTCTCATGAAACTAGTTTCTACAAGGCTACACAGACAGACATATAAAGATAGACAGCAGGACTGGAGATGTCAAAAATCATTTCTGAGGGAAAAAATCTTCTTGGATTCATATATCTGCCTGGCCAAATTTCTATTCAAAACTCTAAGAAATGAATTGTGAGCTCTTGGAAGAGAGCCTTTGAATGCTGTTCAGCCAATTTTCCAAGATAATAGCAGGCATTGTATCATGTTTGTTTGGTCCTTAACACACAAAAGCACAAAACTTGTTTTATTTTTATTTTTTTTTATAGAAAAGATGGCTAAATGAAAAATTCCTGTCTTGTTTTGCTGAAAAGGAAAAAGGAATAAAGGTTTTTAATTTTCTTTTATGAATTGAAAGCTATTTCAAAATATAGAATAGTCCAAGTATAATAGGAGGGAAATGAACAGAGGCCTTAAACTTCTCTCTCTTTTTGTTTTGACACATCCACAATTGAACATGGCATTCAGTGTATCTTACAATGGTGAAACAGAAGAATACAGTAGTAATGAACAGTGCTTAACACTGTCTGTTTCATTTTTTGAGACATAAATGTCCTGTAGAATGAGTTTAAAGAAATGAAATTTTATAAAAAGGAGATAGAAAGGAAATATTGGGCATAAACTGTGACCCTTCTAAGTTTCTGAAGCTGTAATACAGAGAGAAGAGAAAGAAAAAAATCAATCTATAGAAATGTAATTGCCATGCAACCTGTTTAGAGAGAAAAGATGTTTGAACAAGTGTTGTATTAGCAATTACCTGGATCTTGCTCTTGTAACAGGGTTTAGAAATGAACAAAAAAGATAAAAATAAATTTTTAAAAAAGGAAGGAAAACTAAAGGAAGGAGAAAGAAAAAATAAGTTGCAAAAAACATGAGAAATAGTTCAGACTTTTTTAAAGAAAAATGTGGGTTTTTTCTTTTTTTTTTAAGATTTTATTTATCTATTTGACAGAGATCACAAGTAGGCAGAGAGACAGGCAGAGGGAGAGGTTGGGGGGAAGCAGCCCCCCACTGAGCAGAGAGCCCGAAGTGAGGATTGATCCCAGGTCCCTGAGATCATTACCTGAGCTGGAGGCAGAGGCTTAACCCACTGAGCCACCCAGGTGCCCCAGAGAAATAAGTTTAAAAAAAATGTGCGCATGGTGAGAAATTGGGATAACACATCAACATCAGTTGCCTACAGGTATGTCACCCAACATTAAAAAAGAAATTTAGACAACTTCACTAACCCCGAAGATAATTCCTAATTGTGCCAAAACCAAACACCAAAATGAAAAAAGCAGCAATTGCTCCTGTAAACCTTCATGTTAATGGTCTACTCCTGAATGAATCCACAAAATTATTAATACAATAAAGTTATTGTATTTTGAAAATCTTCAAAATCTTCTCATGAACCATTTGAATACTTACTAAGTAAAATATTCAACTGATATAGACTTTAACTGATATAGACTGCTAAGAATTAAGACATTTTAGATCTGGAAACAAGCTTGGAGTTCATATAGTCATAAAATCACACAAAATTAAAATGAAAAAGAGAGATCATCTTATGTATACTCCCATATGGGGATAGATTTCTCCATATAATTTTTCCATTAGATAATCATTAAACCTATGTTTTAACTACTCACTTATTTTCAGATCCTTCATTTTATAGGTACCAAAAATACCACCCCAGGAAGATTAATATTTTGTTTCAGTTTCAAAAAAGTATACTGATAAATATATAATTCTTGGGGCACCTGGGTGGCTCAGTGGGTTAAAGCCTCTGCCTTCGGGTCAGGTCATGATCTCAGGGTCCTGGATCGAGTCCCGAATCAGGCTCTCTGCTCAGCAGGGAGCCTGCTTCCCCCTCTCTCTCTGACTGCCTCTCTGCCTACTTGTGATCTCTATATGTCAAATAAATAAATAAAATCTTTAAAAATATATATATGTATATATATATATAATTCTTGATTCAAATAGATTTTGAAGATGTTGAACTTTAAACAGCAGTAGAGATGTTAATCCATGGCAGAGCATTGTAGGACTTTACTTTACTAATTGACATTATAATTCCCCAAGAGAGAATACAGTGTGATGGGTTTCTCAAGACCATCAAATACTTGTTCTTGTTTTCATGAAGTTGGGAGTAGAGAGTGACATACGACTTGAAGGGTAGAATTTGTGAGACTAATTTTCTTCTGAATATATTTTGAAAACATTGATCTAAGTGGCTTTCCCAAGCACATAGTTTCTGTAACCTAAATCTCAAAATTCTCGGGTATTAGTTTCAAGCCCATGAGTTTCTGTGCTTGCATTAGACATAAAAATTAGCTTTTGATCATTTTCTACATTAAAGATTTTCAAATTTCTATGATTTCAATGAATTTCCTCATTGAAATGGTTGAGGTTTAAGATGGTTAAGCCACACATCGGTTTGATGAAAATAAAAGAGGGGGCTGGAGGATTGCTTATGTGTTTCTCACTCTCAGATAATCTGCCTTCACCTAACTGAGCTTGACTAATCAGAGGTTGATTTGAATGCACTGGAAGATAGAATTTGTACCCAGAAAGCTTTAGCTTTATGTGTCATTCATGCCTCTGTTTTTCAACTAACAAATGTTTCTCTAAACAAATTAAAGTTCTGTTAGGAGACACTTGAGTAAACTGTCAAAATAGGAGTTAATGAGTATCAAGAAAAAAGCATAAGGAACTACACATAGGACAAAGAAGTAGAACCTAGAAATTGGAAAGGGACCAAAGAAAATATCAGCCTAAATTCTGCCTAGACCATTAGATAACCCAACACTGTTCCATTAATGATAATTCGGCTCTTCTAGATCCTGCAGAAGCATTCGGTTGTATGCAGTGTTCAGTTTGAGGACTCCAAAATTTTTGGAGTTTTATTAGGACTATATTAGGGTTTTTTTTTTTAACTTTGTTTTTTTCATTTTTTTCCATAGGCATATGTCATTTTGGCATTGTGAAAAAAAATGTTCTAAAATGCCAAAAGATGCTTAAGAACAAAATCTATCCAGTATTAGAAAACTATAATGGGCCACTTACATGATTCTATATCAGAAAACTTCATTACATTTTCATGATACTATTCCCTAATAAATTCTCTGCTGCCCTTTCTCTTTAACAATTGGCCATAATGGCAGTCATAGAAAAGAACAATTTCTTCAGAAACAAATATCAAAAACCCACTTCAGCCATTGTTTAGAAATGTGAATTGGTACCAAAGACAAGTATAAATCAAAGATTAGAAGTCTTAATATAAGAAACTGTGGCATTAAACATATAATGATAAAACATTTTATACCAAATGATATAATTATGAAAAGTGGCATCCTTGCCCATGTAGAAAAATCTCAATAAAAATTTCCCAAGAAGAAGTTTATTTGATTTGTACTACTCTCATTCTATTATAAAGCCTAACAATGTCATCTAGTGCCAATAAAACCAACTACTGGGCATTCCCTGTTTGGGATCATTATTGCCAAAGAAATAAAAAACATCATTGAATGACTTGTCTATTAACTCAAAATATCAAAAACAATGTGTCTAATTCATGCACTGCTTGACTCTTCCACATGTACCTTCCCTAATTTTCCTTTAATTCAACATTCACTAGCTAAACACATGTTCTCACCAAGGCCCAACCCTCAGTCTCCACAACCGACTGATGATTGAAAGCTACTCTAAGGGCTCTGAGTGAAAGAAAAATGCAGCTCTAATTCCACTTAAAATGAAAACAGCTAACCTGTAATAACAGCCAAAGCAAATCATGTGTTGACAAGAAGTACTTTACTTCAAGATTTAATTTTGACCCCAAAACATATCATTGTCAAGTGTCTAAAAAAGGACTCACTCCAGGTGTCAGTAAACTGACTTCACAAGACATTGTGACATTCAAGTACCTGGCTAAGTGTAGAACTTACATCTCCCCTTCCACCATGCTTTATTGAGAAATAATTAGTATACATCCCTCTTTAAGTTTAAAGAGTATAGCATGATGGTGTGATTTACATATATTGTGAAATGATTACCACTATAGGTTCACCTAATATCAATCTCCCCATATAGTTACAGTAACAAGAAAGAAGAAAAGTGGAGAAAAAAAATTATCCTATGATGAGAACTCAGATTTAATCTCTTAGCAACTTTCCTGCATGTCATATGGCAGTGTTAGCTATAGTCATGTGCTATACATGACATCCCCTAGTACTGACTTATATCCAGAAGTTTGTACCTTTTGACCACTTTCCTCGTTTCACCACCCCCACATTTCACCTCTGGCAATCATAGATGTCTTTTTCTGTGAGGGTTTTTTTTTTTTTCTTTTTAAAGATGCCACGTATAAGTGAGATCATAAATGAGTATTTATCTTTCTGAGTTATTTCACTGAATGTAATACATTAAAGTTCCCTTTGTTACAAATGGTAGGATTTCCCCCATTTTTTATGGTTGAATAATACTCCATTATATATACACACACATACATATATACTTCTATATCTATCCATCTATCAATGGACACTGAGGCTGTTTCCACATCTTGGCTATTGTAAATAATGTTGCATGAACATGTGAGTGCAGATATCTTTTCAAGTTAGTGTTTTCATGCCATTTGAATATATTCCCAGAAGTGGAACTGTTGGATCGTATGCTATTTCTATTTTTAATTTTTGGAAGATCCTTTGTGTGGTTTTCCATAGTAGCTGTACCAATTTACATTCTCATCAGCAGTAGATAAGTCATGCCAGCACTTACCGCTTGTCTTTTTTTATAATGGCCATTCTAACAGGTGTGAGGTAATAGCTCATTGTGGTTTTAATTTGCATTTCCTGAATAGCGACTGATGTTGGCCTTTTATATATCTTCTCTGGACAAATGTCTATTCAGGTCCTTTGCCCATTTTTTAATTGGGGTGCTTTTCTGTTATTGAATTGCATGAATTCCTTATATATTTTGAATATTAATCCCTTATCAGATATTTGGTTTGCAAATATTTTTTTCCCATTCTATAGGATGTTTCTTTCACTTTGCTTATGTCTATTTTGCTGTACAGAGGCTTCTTAGTTTGATGCAGTCCCATTTATTTTGTTACTTGTGCTTTAGGTGTCATATTCAAAAAATCATTGCTGAGACTCATGTCAGGGAGGTTTATTTCTCTTTTTTTCAGAGTTTCATGTTTTACGTTTAAGTCTTTAATCCAGTTCAACTTAATTTTTGTGAGTGGTGTGAGATATGGATCTATTTTAATTCCTTTGCCTGTGAATATCCAATTATCGCACCACCCCTTATTGAAGAGATGGCCTGTTCTGCACAGAGTATTCTTGGCTCCCCAAACATTAGTTGACCATATACGCTTGGTTTATTTCTGGGCTCTTGATTCTGTTCTATTGTTTTATCTACTGTTATGCCAGTACCATACTTTTTTGATGACTACAGCTTTACAGGAAAGCTTGAAATCAAAAAGGGTGATGCTTCCTGCTTTGTTCTTCCTTCTCAGGATTGCTTTGGCTATTTCATGTCTTCTGTGGTTTCATATTAATGTTAGGAGTGGTTTTTGGTTTTGGTTTTGTTTTTCCTGCTTCTGTAAAAGTGCCATTGGAATTTTGATAGAGATTGCATTGAATCTATAGATGTTTTTTGCTAGTATTGAGATTTTAACAATATTTTTTTAAAGATTTTATTTATTTGACAGAGAGAGAAAATACCTTTCCATTTATTTGTGACTTCTTTGATTCCCTTCATCAATATCTTGTAGTTTTCAGAATAGAGATCTTTCACCTACTTAAATTTGTCCCTAAGGATTTTATTGGTTTTGATGCCACTGTAAATGGGATTGATTAATTTCTTTTTCAGAAAAGAAAAATTGCTCATTCTTCTGCATGATTAAGTCTACTTCTGAAACTATTGAATTCTTCAGTTCTTATATTTTTCAACTGTAGGATTTGTTTGTTTTGATGGTTGCTATTTTCTTGTCCAATTTCCCATTTTATTCGTGTATTATTTCCTTCATTTTATTTAGTTGTCTGTGTTTTCTTGTAGTTCACCAGACTTTAAGAAGATTCTTTTTTTTTTCTGAGTTCTTTGCCTGATGGTTCATAGTTCTCCATTTCTTTAGGCTCAGTTATTAGAGCATTATTAGTTTCCCTTTGTGGTGTCATAGTTACCTGATTTCCCATGATCCTTGATTCCTTCTATTGGTAATCATGCCTTTTTGTAATTGGGCTCCTCTTCCAGACTTTACAGGTTTTCTGTGGTGGTAGAAACTATTCTTTACCACTCAGGCCACTTTGGGTGTGTCCACTGGCAATGTCCTTGGACAGGTGGGACATGCTATTATGGTTTATTTGGGGACAAGGCAACTGCTTGAGCTCTGAGGATGGGGATAGAGGAGGAGTGTGCCTTTGGCTGAGAATAGCTGGATAAGACTGCTGGTTTAGTTCCCTACCTGAGTGAGGCTATAGGTTGGGCTCCACAGTTGACTGGATTCTTGGGTCAGGCGTACTGGATGGTCAGGACAGGTTACCATATTTTTAGTCTAAATGGACTATGAATTAGTTTCCCTGTCTGGGTAGGGAAATAAGCCAGGCCCAAGGGTCTATAGAGTTTGGGGTTTAAGGGCTCAAATCAGGACTGAGTATACACTGAATTCCCTAGTCAGGTGAGACCACCAGTTTTGATTTGCAGACTGGGAAGCCTAGGCTGGGTTCTCTGTTCAAGTGGCACTAGACATAAGGCTGTTGCATGGGCTATAGTTTCCCATTTGCTCTGGTTAGCTTCCCTGGTTTGACAGACTAAAGGCTGTATTCAGTGATGACTAGGGCAACAAATTAGATTTCCCGCCCAGGTGCAGTGGAAGAAGAAACTTTTAAGCTGGGAAAACTCTTTGTTTGTTATGCCAACACAAGCCAACCTGCACCCCAATTTCCCTGGCTGAGCCAGGGACACTGGCTTCATTTTGCAAACTACTGACTCTGCTTGTCCTTTTCTAGATTGGAATACAATGGCTTGCACAGCTTCTAGGAGTTGTCACCATCCCTTCTGGTCAGGTGGGACTGGAAGATACTCTCCACTGTAGGAAGGGCTATGTTTCAGCTCTCCAGCCTAGGCAAGAGGTGAGGGGCCACTCTAGCTACACTCAATTTTCCAAACAGGCTCTGTGACTGGAAGGGGCTGAGAGCTACCCTAGGTCTTGGCTATGAATTAAACCTACTGCTTGTGATAGCATGACGAGTCTCCATGCCCAGTACTGACTTTGCTCTAGGGGTGATTAATTTTGCCTGAGTGCCCCAGAGCCACACAGCTTCCAGGAGTTGTGGCCAGCCCTTCTGCTCATAAGGGGCCAGAAGATACTCTCCACAGCAGGGGGACTGTGACTCTTCTCCTTGTGAGGGTGTGGGCAAAACAGGCTTGAGGGTAGGCAAAATTTCTCTTTTGAGCATCTGAATCAGATACAACTGCACCCCACCAAGTTCCCTGTTCAGAGTGCATCCCACCCCTGTTCTCCAGATGAGCAAAACCACTTGCTGGGGTTACTACTGAGAACTGCAGATATGAACTCGGTCTACTGAGATCTGTGTGCTGCTTGTTCTGAGCTCCTCCCTGCTTCTCTGTCATAGAAAACCAGTGGTTGAGCCCCCAGATATTTCTCTGCAATCCTCATGGTGTGAGATCCGAGTAAATGTAAATGTTCTCTACAATGTCACCCCAATGCTGGGGGGAGGGAGCTGGTTGTCCCCGGCCCTGTTTTCTTTCCCACTGGAGACACCAGGGGCTCAGGGAAAACCTCTCAAGGTGCTGGGCTGGGTTGGCGTGGGGGAGAGACAATGCAGTCAACACACAGCCACTCCTTCTACCTCTATAATGCAGTCCATCTTGGTCTCTGTGGTGCAGGTTTGGGGTGGGGGGTGCTTCAGCCTCAGCCCCATGTTTGAAGACTCTTCGAGTGGTAAGTGGTGTCTTGTTCTTAAATAGTTGTTCTTGTGAATAGTTGCTCTTATGAAGGAAATAAAGTCAGTAACCTATGTCACCCTCTTATGGCATCACTCCCACAACTTAATAAACTAGGGGAAGCACTGAAAGTCAGCCTTCAAATCTGACTATACTTTCATTTCCTATCTTTACTACCACAGGATTTATGGCTCCCATGGCATACATGAGAAGAATAAAGGCAATTCTGAGCCAACAGTCTCTCACAGATGGCATCTTTTCCGTCATAATTAGGCAAAGTGTACATCATGAGAGAGGAAAATATAATTTTTTTGCATATTCTCCCTTGAGTTTTTGCTCCTATTCTTATGTGGTTTACATTACCAGCGTGGAGGAAGGAAACTGTCATTATGCATGTGTTATGGCTTGTAGGAGAGACTCCCCCCCCGCCCCCACAAATCAAACATTTCAGAAGTTTCCTTCTAGCAGATTTTTTTCATTTTCCTGGTAAATGTTGAGTCCCAGTTTGAAAATGGAGACTGACATTAAAATTACTCTTTTGTGACCATTGCTGTATTTGGGACAAGATTTTTTTGGTATGGAAAAAAAAAGAAAACAAAAGTAACACAAAAATACTTGACAAACAAAACAAAATGAAACAAATTTATGTTTAGAAGTCATTTAGAGAAAATATTTCACCATCGAAGAGGAAAAAAGAGAAAGCAGTTATAAGAACACACAGATTAGATCTAAAAACACCTCAAAAAATTTAAGTTTGGTTGATATTAGTAAAATATTTTCCATGTCTCTCTTGTTCTGTTCTTTGGACTTAATTCCCCCCACATACAGTCCTTTGCTTAGACTTGGATCTCCACATTTCTTAAAATACAGTCTGGAATCACAACAAAAGAATCAAAGTCTATCTTGTCCAGGTTTGAGAGTAGGTCATATTTGATAGCAAATGCTCTCCATTAAAAAGCCTTTAATGGAGGCCTAATGCTGTGATATATGATGTCTTTAGCCAGAGCAAAAAGTATCTGAAGCCATCCTACCTCTGATGAAAATGATATGGTAAGAAAAGGAACTGATAGAATTAGAGATCATTTTGAGCTTGAAGCAATGATGGGAAATACCAAATAGAGACATGAATAAGGAATATAGATAGTTATACTCCAAAGAGATCTGCAAAAAGGAGAAATTGAAGTGAGCAGAAGGAGTTTGAACTGGTTTGGGCTCCAACAGAAGTAGATCTTGAGAAAGGATTCAATGCAAATAGTTTTATTAAGGTTGATTCCAGGAAATACCTGTAAATGAGGAGGACTATAACAAAGGTGAAGGAAAACAATCAATATAGGATGCATTGCCCTGAAACTCTGCTGGGGAATGATGGGAGCCATTTAGAGCACTGACATCTAACTTACCTGGTGAGAGACGAGGGATATGGTGAATTTATGCAGCAACTACTGTCACTAGTTGGCCAAACGCAGCTGCTAGGGAAAATAATTTCTTGGCACTTCTGGCTCAAGTAGAAACAGATCCCACATATACAGATAACTCCCAGAGAGATGCAAAAGCTAGCAGTTGGAAATTAGGGCAGGATACAATGAAACTGTATTGTCTTAAGAAACATGGATAAGACAATGATAGCTTCTGCCAGAAGCAGTGGGGTGCTGTAGCCGGCTCACACTCGCTTCCCAGATTTTACCATGCACATCATTCCCTAAGTTCCTATTCAGTGACTTCACATCAGCTGTGGCGGAAGGATTTATACCGTGGCAATCAGCAAATGCTACATATCAGTTTTTTCTAAAAATATTTTCTATTGAGAAACCTTCTTTTGGTAAACATTTACCAGCTCACCACTATATAAAGCAATGTTTACTGAAATATAAAAAATACAAAAAACTTGCTAGATTTTTTTTTTTTCTTTAGAGAGGGAAGGTGGGAAAGGGGCAAAGAGAGAGGGAGAAGAATTTTAAGCAGGTTCCACCCCAATGCAGAGCCCAATGCTGGAGTCCATCTCATAATCTGGAGATCATGACCTGAGCAGAAATCAAGATCAAATGCTTAACTAACTAAGCCACCCAGGCACCCTCCTCCCTTTTTTCTTTGCTAGATATATATTTTTTTTTTTTTGGTAAGTTATCTGCAGGAAAAAAAAAGTGTGACTATATGATTTCTAATGAGCTTTAACACTTTTACAAAATATCTTCAAATTTTGTATAACAGAACTAATGCCTAAAATGACTACAAAAATCAGGATTTAGATAACCTTGCTCTGGGTGAAGTGCTCTGCTAAATGTAAAGTGATTAGGTAGGCAGTGGAAAAGTAGTAAGAAGCAGCAAAGAACAAGGCAGGGAGATCCAAATGGCGACAGGCAGCGCATCTGGCCTCTGGAACGTTTAAGCAGATAGGAAGAAAATTCGATCAATAATGCTTGGCATTTCTAAGATATTGCTGGCCCCTTTCAGAAGTTCACAAGCAATAATAGTGAAGCTGCATAACATCAAAATGGATGGCCCAAATAGATGATCTAATATTAAAATGTCACTCTTTCTTTAATGTCACTTTTTTGGACTAGTGCTTGCCAGACATAGGTGGGATGGGTGAAGGTGATCACAAGGTACAAACTTCCAGTTCTACAATGAATAAGTCATAGGGATCTAATGTGACTATAGTTAATGACACTATACTGCATGTTGGAAAGTTGCCAAGAAAGTAAATCTTAAAAGTTCTCATCACAAATTTTTTTTTTTCCTAACTGTGGATGATGACAGATATTTACTAGACTTACTGTGGTGATCATTTTGCAATATATACCAATATTGAATCATTGTGTCATGTTGTACATAGGAAAATGACATGTTATATGTCAATTATACCTCAATAAAAGGAAATCACTTACTTTTTTCTTCTCTCTCTCTTTTTAAGTTAATGATATAAAAGCTTCCCTCTCACTTTAACAGTTTAAAAATAGCCATAGTTCATAATTTTCTATTTTTTTCAGCATTTGAGCCAGGTGTATTTTACAATTTCAATCTCTCAACAGATATCATTACCATAATTATTATTCTGACCTGCTCACAATCATCACTAGGAACTCACTTCACCAACAAAAACAAGCACAACAATTTTAGCACTCAATATTAATTAGGCAGAAACTAATATTATATTAAATTTCAAAATATCCAATAAATGAGAAGCAATAGCAGGACATAAACAGTTTCTCAAATACATTTAATTAATTTTTAAACATCTAGGGTACTTTTGAAGTCTGTTTTGAATGATTTCCCCACAAGTTATTTTAATCCACTATGTACTACTTTAAAAAATATTCAAATGCTAGGATCTTGAGGTCTGGGATGGAGCCTGATGTCTGGCTCCCAGCTCAGGAGGGAGCCTGCTTCTCCCTCTCCCTCTGCCTCTCCCCCTGCTTCAGCTCTCTCTGTTTCTATCTCTCTCAAATGAATAAATTTAAAAAAAAAATTAAAAAAAAAAACTAAAATGCTAATACCACATGGCATTTGACACAGGATATTTAAAAAAAGAATTTTTAAGTTACCTCTAAAGCAGTACCTGGCAACAATTTAAAGCTCAAACAAAAGAACCCACGAAAGGGTAACGGTGAATTTAGGGTTGACAGACACTGACAGGGTAAAGCATACAAAGTCCTGAAGGCGGAAAGACTGTAGCAACAACAGCAGCAAGAGGGACTAGTGACAGAATGAGAAAATGCAAGTCAGCTGGTGTCCCCACTGGAACACTAAGGAGATAAGAATCTGTAGCTTATTCTTGTGCAAAAGATCAGATACTGCCCTTTCCTTATGAGAAATACTTAGCTGAAGAGGGTCCTAGCTTCATATTTGACTATACTCAGGACTTAACTCATCTCCAAAAAAACCATAAGAATCTCAGTTAAATTCATTTCACTTTGCCCCTGGAGATACCAAACATTGGGCAAAAAATACCTAGTTATTCACAGAAAATAATTTCTACTCTCAGACAGCTAAACAGCTGCCTTCTTTGAATGAGATATCATTAAATGCATCTAGTTTTCCAAAAGTCTTTGCATGTGAATTGTCTGGGGATAGGCATCTCACAGTTTTAGTGAGGTGAATTCATTGCAAGGCATTGTGCTTAGTACTGAAGAGGATTTAAAAAAATGGAATAAGAACCAATTTAATATTACAAGCTAATTTGATTTTGGTTTGGTTTTTTTTTTTTTTTTTTTTTTTTTTTGCACGTATGGAGTGGGGAAGAATGATTAAAATCACCAGTGTGGTCTAAGAATTTCATAAAAGCTGAAGATCAGTGATGAGTTCTATCAAAACAAATTAATTTTAGAAATTCAGACTATAGATTATCCATGTTCTTCACACTCAGTATTGTTGAGACATCATCGGTTTATTTCAGAATATGCTTAAGATATCTTTTTTTTTCTATTTCAAATTTTATTTTTCATTGGTTTGCAAAATAATTATGAGCGAACATATTTCTTTTTTCATTATTCCATATAGTGTTATACAACTGGAACCAGACTCCCAAGGGAAAAACTAATTCCCAGTTAACAGTAAGCTTTTCCTTTGTTGGTACAATTTGAACAGAAAGATTTTTCCAGATAATTTTATTGACAGGAAAGCACTAAGAGCTCCCTGCAAATACAGGAAAACTAATTAAAATCTGATTCATATCCAGACTTCCTTAAAGCTTACTAGCTTTTTTTTATATTTCTCTGTATAATAAAATTTATTAGATTGAATTCATTTATAATTACCAGTTCTCCCATAACCTTTTTGATTGCTTATTTTCAGTCAGCTTTGCCAATCTCTCTTTTTCTCACTTCACTGTGACATAATATTGTGGTTCAACCATCCTGACCTTAAAGGAGAGAAAAAAATAAAGATGCAAAGAGAAAAGAAAGGAGAGACTAAGAAGTAGAAAATAAAAAGGAAAAAGAACCAACAGAAAGAATGAGGCAGATGTGTGTGTGAGAGAGAGAGAGAGAGAGAAAGAGAGAGAAATAGAGCATACACACATGAAGAAAAAGTGGTATGGGAAAACAACAGCAAGCAACCAATGCCAGAGACATCAAGAGACCAGAGCCTTCCTAAAGAAACAGTCTCTTCTTGGATCATTAGGATTTTACTGCTGATAGTATTTTAAATTTTGAGACATGTTTATAACCCTTAGTATGGAGGTCAGATATTAAACCCCTGTCTTACCTTTCCCTCATCCCCTCAACCTGAACTCTTTACCTAAGAAGTTCATCCTTGAACTCCATTTGGCCTTCATCTATTAGTGTAAAATCTCTAATTCTGCCTCTCACCTATACACCATTCTAAGTTTCCAAAACCAATGTCAAATTTTCCAGTAAAAGATCCATGATGCCATTCCAAACCCTATTTTGCTGTATTTAGCAAATCAAATGACCTTCCAGAATCACTGATATAACAAATTTTAAGCTATGTGCAGCCAAATATAATGTTCAAATGAAATAATGTGATTTGTTTTTATATATTTAACATCTCTACATGTATTGAAAGGAATTTTATTTTTGCCAGGAAATGTTTTTTTCTTAAGTGTGTGTGGGGGCCATGAAAATAGACCATTCACATCTCCTGCTATGGGGAACATAATTGACAGACAGCCTCAGCTGCTGTACTCTGAAGCCATTGCAATTGTACTGAGACCATGCTTCCCACAGCTGCTCCCAGAAAATTACTGAGTATGGCAGTGATACTAAAGCAGGTCCATTCTTATGAGAAGTGGGACTTCTCTGTCAAGTGACTTTGGTTTAAGGACTCCCCATGGGCCTGGTCAAAATTTTCCTAGAATGTATTGCACTCTGAGACTCCTCCTCTATAACCCTTCCTTCTCTACCTTGCAGAGGTCATTCCTGCATTATGGTCTCATAGTTTTACCCACCATCTCCTCTGGTTTCATCCCATTTTCCCTGATAGGCATTTTCCCCAAATAAATCCTTAGATATACAATCCCATCTTAGCACCTGCTTCTCACAGGACCCAAACTAACACTAGTGGTACTGGGAGTGGTCCAAGAAAACACAGGCAATAAAATTTGAATTTAGGACTCAGCACATAGTGGACAGAAAGGATAGATGAGGTATGATGAGTCCCTGGCATAAGACAACAGCTAAAACTTTCACTGGTAGTGACCTGGGAATATGTCTCAGTGGATGGGAATGCCACTCTAGGTCTAGTGATCCAAGCATTTAGAAAATAGAGTGGAGGGGTGCCTGGGTAGCTCAGTGGGTTAAGCTGCTGCCTTCGGGTCAGGTCATGATCTCAGGGTCCTGGGATCGAGTCCCACATCGGGCTCTCTGCTCAGCAGGGGGCCTGCTTCCCTTCCTCTCTCTCTGCCTGCCTCTCTGCCTACTTGTGATCTGTCTCTGTCAAATAAATAAATAAAATCTTTAAAAAAAAAAAAAAAAGAAAAGAAAATAGAGTGGAAAATGGGGAGAGTCCCCACAGACAATGACAGTGAAGTTGACTGGTTGTTGCTAATTTGTTTTAATGGCTTAAAGAGAGATTATGAGAAACTGAAGACCACTGACAAGTAGTAAATGGTTCATCTGGAGAAAGATAATCAAGAAAGTGATGACCTGATAGAGTTGCAGAGCTTGAGAGATGTTTGAATCTCAGCCATGGCAGGTCTGTTTTGTTAGCCTCAGGGCCCTGGTAATGAGTAATGTGCGATTTTGAGACATGACATAAAGACCTCTGGATGAACTCCCCTGATCATATTGGCTCAGCAGATGCCCCTCAAGCCTTCAAACCTGACAAAGGCAGCTCACCTTTCCCCATTCTGGAAGATGTTTGAGATCTATCTTCCCCAGAAGGAAACAAGCAGTCCAGATCATTCATTAAGGCCATTATGTATGCTCTAGTGAATGAAGGACCAGTATAAATAATAAGTACAATATGGTCCCTTCCAGAGTTCACGTTGATGGAAGGAGAGGCAGCCATAGAGCTGACCTCATTAATATCCATGGGGATAATGGGGTGAGGGGTTAGTACTTAACTACAAGAATCCAGGAGGCCCTAAGGTAAGATAAGATTAGGTAAGAGGAGCACTGAAGCAGGCTGTACCCACTGCACAGATGGTTAATAAAGCATGGTGGCATCCCTAGCAGCAAACTAGAAACTAGACAATATTTTACAAAAGTGCTAATTAGAATCCAATACAAAAATTTAAAAGACAAGAATGAAGGAGAAGGGATCTAAGGAAAGTTGTCCCAATATAAAAGTCATGATCTTGGGGCGCCTGGGTGGCTCAGTGGGTTAAGCCGCTGCCTTCGGCTCAGGTCATGGTCCCAGGGTTCTGGGATCGAGCCCCGCGTCGGGCTCTCTGCTCAGTGGGGAGCCTGCTTCCCCCCTCTCTCTGCCTGCTTCTCTGTCAACTTGTGATCTCTCTCTCTGTCAAAAGTCATGATCTATTGCTAAGTTCCCAGACCTACGTTTATTTTCAGATCTAGAACACATTGATACATATAGTGATACATATGATGGTTTCTCCAGTCCTTACCCAAAGGAACCCCAAACCATTTACTTAGTTTGACTACACTGTGAAAAGAATACTCAAACATTTTGAGTACTGTTGGAGATAGGTTATTGATATCTAGAGATCCAAAGCATCATTATGGCCCCCTTTTAGAATGGGAGCTAATGGGCACCATATAATAGAATGGAATTATGACTGAAATCCAAATAGGAGTGGGCTCATACCCACCCAGTGGTCATTTCTCCAGTCTCCAAGTAAATAATTAAAATTATAATACTTAGCCATTGAAGTATAACCCACCAATACATAACTGATCTATAGGGTAAAATCTTTCATAGTGGGAAAGGCCAAGTGGAAGCATCTGAAACTTCTCACCACTGGCCAAGATATAAAGTTAAAATCAACACTGCATGCCAGGGGAGATGGAGGAAGGAGATTGCTACCACCATTAAGGTCCACTGGGAGGCATAACTGGTAGTTTCTATCTTCAAGTAATCCTACCATACTTGCCCCTGAAGAATCTGTATGGATCCTGAGGAATGATTGAAAACTGTAGGCTTAACTAATCAGTTGTCCCAATATCAATTGCTATGTCAGACATGATACAGTTGTTAAGGTAGTTTAATAAAACTTTGGGTACATGCCTTATAATCACTGACTTGGTGAATGCATTCTTTTTCATTTTGATTAAGAAAGAGGGCTGGAGGGGCACCTGGGTGGCTCAGTGGGTTAAGCTGCTGCCTTCCGCTCAGGTCATGATCTCAGGGTCCTGGGATCGAGTCCCGCATTGGGCTCTCTGCTCAGCGGGGAGCCTGCTTCCCTCTCTCTCTCTCTCTCTCTCTGCCTGCCTCTCTGTCTACTGTGATCTCTCTCTGTCAAGTAAATAAATGAAATCTTAAAAAAAAAAAAAAAAGAGGGCTGGAAAAAGTTCATATTCTCATGGAACAGATGATAGTATTCATTTACAGTTTTCTCTTAGATCTACATCAACTCTCTCACTTTGTCATAATATAGTCCAAAGAAATCTGGACTGCCAAGACATCCCACAGAACATTACACAGATGATACATTACATCAACAATATCATCTTGACCAAAAAGCATGAACAAGAGGTGGCTAGTACACTGGGGGCTTTAATAAGACACATGTGTCACAGTAGAATATAGGAAAACCTTACAAAGGGTCAGTAGCTACCACTTCTGTGAAGATTTTATGGATCTAATGCTCACAGAATACCAGGATATTATCTCCAAAAGTTTAAGAAATATGTTGCATCTTGCATCAGCAGTGTCCAGTAAGCTTTTCTAGGTTCTGGAAGCAAAATAGTCCATGATTAGGAATACTTCATTAGATGTCAGTCCTGGTGATACATATATTTGCCAGCTTTGAGTGGGACCTAGAGCAGGAAAGAGCTCCACAGTGCGTCTAGGTTAATTGCAATCAGCCCTACGACACGAACCATGCATGTAACCACGATCCAGTGGATCTTAGTATTTGTGGGGAAAGAACGTAGAGTTTTTGGCAAATGCCTCTAGGAGAATCACTCTGAAATAAAATTGTATAGAATGAGGTGCTCTATCACTAGGCTCTGGTAAAGACAAGCCATTTAACCACAGCCATTACATGATTTTACATATAAAACTGCTCAGTTTGAGTTGTGTTCTGTTGGATGCATCAGTTCCTAAAGCAGGATGGGCCCAATAACAATCCTTAATAAGAAGAAAAAGTTATGTCTGGGATAGATCCTGAACAGGACCAGATGTAAGTAAGGAGCATGAGTAGAAAGCACAAATGTCCATGTCACTCACCACAACTGTACCAGCACCACTCCCCAGTTGGTACCTATGACTCAAAATATAAGATGTCCCATAAGAACAAATGAAGGAAGAAGAAAAACCTGAGCTCGGATTTTAGATATGCACGCAAGCCAAAAAATAGACACTAGCTGGATTATAATACATGTCTGTAATAGAAAGACAGCTGGAGGGGGAAAATATTCTTTATGGACAGAGTAGTAAATGGTGTACTTAGACATTTATTTTATAGGCAAAGGAAAGTGGCTCAAGGCAAAAAATATATAGAGATTTGTGGGCAGTCACCAATTGTATGACCAAATGAACAGAAGTAAAAAGAAAAAAAAGAAAATTAGAAGATTCAAGATTAGAGGTCGTAGAAACAAGATGGAGAAATGAAAAGAGGCAAAATGTGTGACGGTTTTTGTATCACAGTATATTTTAGCCTATCATTAAAAAATTCCCCTCCATGGAAAAGGCATCACATAAACAAACAGACAAAATGATTAGGCCTGTTGATGTTACCTGGCCTTCCCGACTGGCAACTCCAGTACTGGCCTGATGAGCGCTTGAGAGAAGTGGCCATAGCAGCAGAGATAGAGGTTACACATGTGTCCTCTAGCACACAGTCTAGCTACTGCTGTGCTAGGGCCAGTCTGGCTACTGCTGACCCCGAATGTCCCATCCGCTACTCACATCAGTGAATGCTGAGCCCCCAATGTGACACTACTTAAACTTCATCAAAATGTAAAGTGTTTTCTCTTTGAAAGATACTATTAATAAAACGAAAACATAATCCATAGACTGGGAGAGAATATTCTTCACCTAAATGGCTGATAGAGAACTTGGATCCAGAATAACATAAAGAAATTTTAAATCCAGTAAGAAGAAGATAATCCATAGAAAATGGACAAAGATTTGACCACTTAATAAAAGAAATATAAGAATGGTCAATAAGCACATGAGAAAGTGAGAAGCAGCAGATCAGCAGTTGTCTGGGGACAAAAGCCCTGGGGGAGAGAGAATGTAAAGAGTATGGAGGAAATTCTTCAGGGTAACAGGAATGTTTTATTTCTTGACTGTGGCAGTGGTTTTATGGGTGTATATATCTGTCAAAACTCATAAAATTGTACACTTAAAATAGGATGCAGTTTTCGTAGATAATAATTTTACATATATTATACCTCCACAGAATTGACAAAATAGCATTACTAGGTAATTTGAAAAGAAAAATCTATTTTTTTAAAATCCTATGTAATCTACTGGGATAGACGGGACAAATACAGGGTTATTATTTATTATTTCAAATTATTTTTTCCTGTTTGATTTAACAGCAAAATAATTCTTTCTACTTATGCAAATAATGAGATAATACTAAAAATTGTTACTTTCTCAATTTGGTTTCTCAAAGGAAAGATCACCTGAATGAGAAATACCAGAATGCTTGTTGAACATGGAAGTTTCTGGGCCTCAACCCATGGCACTAAATTAAGATTTGCAGGATCCATGTGAAGCATTACCAGTACCTACAGACAGATGTATTTTTATCTGTTTTAGCAACTCACATGTTTGGCCATGTGGGGAGAAGCAATCCCCTCTAAATCATAGACAGACACAATATTAGAGTAGTCCTCAAGCCACAAAAGCTCCCTTCCACTTTGAAGTTTCTGCAGAGAGCAAATTCAGTTTATCCTCAAAACTGAGCATGTTGAGATTTCCAGTGGTTTCCACAGGTTTCCAGGGAAACTTTACTGTGAGAATCACGTCGAGATTTCCCCATACCTCCTGGAATTGGGAGGAATTCCACCATGACTACCAAGTATGGAGAACTCTTCAAATCCCACTCCCTGACATGGGTTTCCTAGGGTTTGGGGAATATGCTGTGTGGTGGGAATGACACAGTGTCCCACCGAGAAGTCTTACACTCTCCCACTTTCAGTCTCTATTCAACTTTAGCCAGGATCTTCACGGAAGGAAGAGTGCAACGATTCAAGAGTTCTAATGAGCAGAAGCCCTCGCATTAGGTTGTAAAAGCAAAATAGCATGGCACACACATTTTTAATGTGTGTTGTTGATTTCCTAATTTCAAAAAAAATAAGGCATAGTAATTAGCGTAAATCACTGTAATTATGTACAGATTACGTATACAAATTACATATAAAATACAACTAAAGTGATATTCTATACAAAAATAATAATAGATTTTTTAAAGAAATCAATTTAATATTTTTACCGAGATAGAAGAGAGGAGTGATGAGTAAATGTTTACATGTATTTACTCAGACATACAAGTAAATGTCTAAAAAATATTCACTATGTAACATGGAATCTTGGCATTTCTTAGTACAATTTGGACCAACAGCTACAAAATGCTGGTTGTACAATTCAATGTAAGTATTTTGTTCAAATTGTTTAGACACCTATAACTCTGTAAGCTAACTCAGAAAAAAAGCTAATATTTATCTTTCTGGTGAAACCATAGTACAGAGAGTAAGCTGGTCAAACTAAGTTGGAACAGTTACTTCAAATGTGTGTTTTCCTCTGGTCTCTAATAAGATAATGAATTAAAAAAAAAAAAGATGATGAACTCATGTATCACAGTTGGATGTTTCAAAAATAGGATGTTTCAAAATGTTTCAAAAATAGGATGTTTATTGTAGTTAAACAATAAAACTCTAGGTGGTGGCGGCTAGGAGGAGACATTCAATATTTTATCACAGGAAATATAAGTAAATCAATAACATCTGTTCAGTGGATGAAACTTTCTCAGTTTAGATTCATCTTGGTAGCGGTTCTCTTCTTGCCAAAATCAAGGAGCTATGAAAGTCCTTCTACCAAGTAGCTTAGCTTAGCTTAGCCGGAGGCCAAGCCCGTGTCACAGTGCAGAGAATGGAGGCAGGAGGCCAGCATTTTGTAAAGACCATGTTTTGGGAAAGGGTTCCCCCTTTCATAAAAACCTTGAGAAATTGCTCAGTGATCCCGAGAATTCCCTGACAATGACATTAAGTTCCTTAATAAAAGAAAATGGCTGGGGCGCCTGGGTGGTTCAGTGGGTTAAGCCTCTGCCTTGGGCTCAGGTCATGATCTCAGGGTCCTGGGATCGAGCCCCACATCGGGCTCTCTGCAGGGAGCCTGTTCCACCACCACCACCACCACCACCACCACCACCTCTCTGCCTACTTGGAAAAAAAAAAGAACGAAAATGGCCATCCAATAGATCAGAGCTTAAATTAAGGAGATCAGAGAAAAGCAGACTCCAAGGACAAGATTCAGAATATCAGAATGACAAGAACAACAGCAATCACAGCAGACAAACAGAACTAAACTAAATAGGTCGCTTTGACTTGAGCTACCTGGTGACTAGATTCCCAAAGTATAAGACAGGAATGGATAGTAACGTATCACAGTGCATATTTACTTTGCGGCAGGAGCTCTTATGAATGCTTGCTATACACTTCTCATCGCATGTTATAGATTTCATTCTTAACCTTTTTTCTCTTCTATTATCTTTCCAACGTCCCACTTTAAAGAATCCTACCATGTGTTACTAGAAAAGATACCACAAAAAGATAGACCCTAACTTGTAGTGGCTTTTCAAAATTCTGGTTCCGGAGTGTGAAGAGGGGAGATTTCTATCTTAACAGCATCTTGAAGTGACACACATCATAAGACATAAGCCATTTGAACTAAAAGTGTACTTATGAAGAAATAAAATCTTCTCTTCTTTGAGTTACTGATATTTTGTAATGACATTCATCACCTTTTACCTTTTATTACAAATATCTGCACATGCATATCCCTTGATACAGAGGGAGATGAATTATTTATATAAGCATACATGTCATATAATGTACACATATTTATAGAATTGAATAACTGAATGAATGAATAATGTGTGATATGGTTATTATTTTCGTTCCTCAGGGCAATTGAAAGAAATATAAAATATACTTGGGGCAATAAATTCTGGAGTCATATCCTATTTCTGTGGGTATGAGACATTTGGCCTTGGGCAAATCATATAACCTATTTAGGCCTCTCTCAAATTGAAATTTTTTATTTTTTTTAATTTTTTTTCAAGATTTTATTTATTCCATTTGAAAGAGAGAGAGAATGAGCAGGGAGGAGGGGCAGAGGGAGAGGGAGAAGCAGACCCCACTGAGCAGGGACCTCAATGTACAGCTTGATCTTAGGACCCCGGAACCAATATCGGAACTGAAGACAGACATTTAACTGACTGACCCACACAGGCGCCCCTCAAATTAATTTTATTTGAGATGAGGATATTAGAGAATTCTACTATTATGAGTTAAATTGTATCTTCCCTCCCCAAATTCATATATTAACATCTGAAGCCCCAGTACCTCAGATTGTGACATTATCTGAGATAGGATCTTTATAGAGGCAGTCAAGTTAAAATGAGGTCATTAGAATGGGTCCTTAATCCAAGATGATTGGTAGGAAATGGGAAACTTGGACCCAGAGAGACATACTGAGGAAAGACTGAGTGAAGAGATACAGGGAGAAGATAGCCACATATGCCAAGGAGTAAGATTTAGAAGAGACTCTTCCCTCACAGATGCCCAAAACAATCAACTCTGACAACATCTTGATTTTGTACTTCCAGGGAACCTCCAAAACTATGAGAAAACAAATTTCTGCTGTGTAAGTCACCTAGTTTGTAGTACTTTATTATGGAAAGCCTTTGAGAGTGTTTATAAGAGAGATCTTTATAAATTTTATAACTAGCCATGTGGTTCTCAGCAAACTGTCCTACCTAGTTCTAGAACAGAGATCAGCAAACTATTTTTCTGTAAAGGGCTAGACTTCAGGCTTTGTAGGCCACAGGCAAGTTCTGCTGCATATTCTATTTCAATCCTTTAAAAATGTAAAAACCATTCTTAGCTTATCAACTATGCCAAATTGAGCTGTGAACTTCATAGGCCCACAGGCTCTAGCTTGCTAACCGCTAGAGCAATGTCTCCTGTCACAGGTCAAGTTTTAACAAATTTTGTTTGGTAAATCCTAATGCGTCATTCAAATGCATTTTACGAATAGTACAAATCTAGTTCAATAAAAGCCTCTCAGTTATTTCCAGTAAAATGTTATTTTTTATTCGACCTCTTGTCTTCACTCCTCAAAAGTTGTCATAGGGCCTTAAATTCTTTTTTCTACCTTTCATCAATTATAAAACTTTATTTTTTAAAGAAGTACTTCAATATTATGTTCTCATTTCAAGTGATATGAGTGACAAATAGAAAACTTTCCATGTACCTATTTAAATAGACATACAAATTTGACAGTGTGATCCTCTCTACCTGAATATGCCATGATTTAACAAGTTTAGTATCAACACAGTACTAGACATTGCCCTCAATGCAGAATTAGCTATAATGATTCCTCATTGATGTCAAAGTATACTTGGAGTTAAAAAAAAAAGTCATTAATACAGCCTGTAAAAGAGCTCACAGACCAAAGCCCCAAAGCCACTTCAAAAATATATAGTCCAATAAGCACAGGCGAGGCAGTTTGCTTGCTAATCACAAAATCGAATTTGCTCCTAAATGCCAAAATGTATGTGCTGGAGTTATAACTACAGCCCCAGTGCTCACTACTGTTTCTTAGGAAATCAGTTATTAGGTTTGTGAAGTGATAAACAGGTCCTTGCTCTGCTAAAGTGACTAACCTTTATTCTTTATAGATCCATCTCTAGGCATTAAAAAAAAAAAAAATTCCTGTTGAATGCACAAACTTTCTGCATTTAATTCTAACCAAGCTTCAATTGTGAAAATGAAAATAGAAACTTATTGTTGGCAGAGGAGTAAACTAGCACACAATTTTTTAAACCAGCAGATATTTCCTCCTTTATCTGTGAACATCTTGTCTTATTTCCTTCCAATTACATTTTTTTTTCTTCCATGAACAGCAAATATGTCATTTCTATCATTCTCCTGCTGGTGGCCTTCTGGAAGATGATTGAATTACCCAATCTTTGGAAGGAACAAGCTGTTTTATGTCTCGAGTGCCATGGATTTTGTAGATTCTCTAGCTCTGGGGTCTTTCTCAGGTTTTTACAGATTTTTAAGCTCTTTTCAGTGAATAATGTTCTCCTAAAGGAAATGAAGGAATGAAAACTCTGGCTACATGCAGTTCTCCAAGGCACAAAATCACAGTGATGAGCTTTTCCCACATCTTAATGAAAGATGGAAATTGTGAGAAGTCAGTCAGTGTTTCTCCAACTAGTTAAGAGACTATCTGCATCACATTCCCATGTCTGATTTGTTAAATTACAGATTTTGGATTCTGATCCCAGACTTTCTGAATCAAAATCTACAGAGGTGAGTCCCCTGTATAAGTTTTCTAGTGCTGGATAACAAATCATCACAACGTAGTTGCTCAAAACAAAACACATGTATTATCTTGTACCATTTCAGAGTTCCTGTGGGTCAAGCGTAGTTCAGGATCTTACAAGCCTGAAATAAAAATGTCAACCAGGCTATCTACTTTTCTGAAACTCAGGGTCCTCTCCCAAGCTTGTACAGTTGTTGGCAGAATTTAGATTCTTGAGGTTGTAGTTATAGAACTGAGTCCTAACTTATTAATGACTGTTGACTAAAGGCTAACCTCAGTTCCTAGAGGCTGCCTGTGGTTCTTGGCCATATATCTCGCTCCATAGGCAGTTCACAACATGATTGTTTGCTTCTTCAAGGCCAGTAGGAGGCTCTCACCAGTCTGCTAAGATGGAGTCTAAATTATAAATTTAGAACTCAGAGCCAGAATTCTGAGAATGGCTCCCAAGATTTCATGTCCTAATCTCCTGTATTGGTAATATAGTGAGATATATCACTTTCATGAGTGTTACTTTATACAGCACACATTTACTTCAACATAGGAAGGCCATGTACTTGATTTAAAGCACACAGGCCCTGTTAAAAATAAAAAGTGAAGTGGAAACACAAGAAGGGACTTCAACATGTCACTGGTGGTCTGAAGATGGATCAGGCCATGAGAAAAAAATGAGGCCAGCCTCTTGGAGCAAAGACCAGGCTCTGGCTGATTGCAGGCAGAAATGAGAACTTCAGCCCAACAACTGCAAAGAACTGAATTCAGCCAACAGGGAGAATGATTTTGGAAGTGAATTCATTCCCCTTTTTTTCCTTCAGTTAGAAGCAAATCACAGGTTCCACCTGCACTTAAAAAGAAGAGATTATTCCATTGGGAACAATTCCTATCCTGGAGCCTCCAAAGGGAATGCAGTCTTGCTGACAAATTGATTTTAGCCCAGTGAGAACCATTTTGGACTTTAAAATTATAAAACAATAAATTTCTGTTGTTTACAGTCACAAAGTTGATAATAATTTGTTACAGCAACAAAAGTAAATTATGCCATTCCTGCCAATTAGGATCTCAATTTTTTTTTCAGTCTTTCACATTTTTTTTTCAGATTACTCTTCATCTATTCTTATAAATCTTAGTTAATAGTCATCAAATGATACTTAGTGTATGATGTTCTCCCTCATGAGGCAGGAACAACATATAAACAACTGTACATCCAACACAGTAACTGCCACAAGGCCCTGCTGGTCCCTGTTGTTCTGTAAATGCCAACTGAAAAAGTTGTAGTTGACTATGACACAGCAAAAAATAATTCTTTAAATAAAATCTAATGATGGAGCACCTGGATGGCTCAGTCCGTTAAGCATCTGCCTTCAGCCCAAGTCATGATCTCAGGGCCCTGGGATCTCCTGGGATCTAGCCCAGGTTAGGCTCTCTGCTCAACCGGAAGTCTGCTTCTCCCTCTCTCTCTCTTCCCTCTCCTCATGCTTGCTCTCTTCTCTTAAACAAATAAATAAAATCTTTAAATAAATAAATAAATAAATCTAATGAGAAGACAGTGATAAATTTATCTCTAAAGAGAAGGATTCAATGTTTCTTTGATATGGCATTATTCAAACATTTGCTAGAGATCTACATACAAAAATGAACGACCAAGTATATCTGAAATATAAATATTATTTCTGCCAGTTGCTGGTATCTAAGAAAGGAATGCATTCAACTGAGAAGATGAGAGATTTGCTCAAATAAGGGAAGTTCAGATATCTTAATTTAGTTTGAATCTTCATCCTGTATGACTGTAACATGTTGTGTCTTTTATAAAGTTCTGTTCTGAGAGTGACCAAGACATTTTTGGAAGTATTTTACAAATTTACTCTGATGGTCTCTTCTCCTCTCTTGTGTTGGGGCTCTTTCAGCAAGTTTAATGTTAGTTTTTTCAAGAAATTTTGCAATCCATATGCCAGTTAGGGAAATTCTGTTCACTAAGATAAATACAACATTGTTTGAATCTTATTCCAAGGGTTTTTTTTTAGGATTTATACTCTCCCCTTAGGGTGCCTGGGTGGCTCAGTGGGTTAAAACCTCTGCCTTCAGCTCAGGTCATGATCCTAGGGTCCTGGGATTGAGCCCCACATCAGGCTTTCTGCTCAGCAGGGAGCCTGCTTCCCCTTTCCCTCTACCAGCCTCTCTGCCTACTTGTGATCTCTCTCTGTGTCAAATAAATAAATAAAATCTTTAAAAAAAAAAAAAGATTTATACTCTCCCAAGATTGCTGGATTCCTAGTGATCACACATACATTTGATATATAGAAAGTACTCAATATATAGTCATTGAATGAATGAATCATTCACCTCCGGTTTTGAACCAGATTAATCATCTGAAAGATTAGTTCAGTATAACATCCAAATGTTGTTATTTCCTGAATCCGTTGCACTTTCCACTTCACATCACTTCAATGTAAACCAACCTCCTCCACCCCAACACACACACATACCCATGCAAAGCAAGCTTATGTATATAACCAATTTCCCTTAGAGCCTGAGAGAAAATATGGTTTACATCTTAACAAGGTAACCAATTTTAAATTGCATGCAAAATATCCAAACTCATACCAGAAATGGAAATCTGAACCTGAATAAATATTTGATGATGCCAAGGAATTATGTTTTGTTACATTGTGGCAATGAAATTGTGATTTTTATATATATCAAGAGAACTTATCTTCAAAGATGAAGTGATTTGATGCTGGGATTTGGTTTAAAATAATCCAATTGGAGGGAGGAAGAAGCAGAGAGTATATAAATGAAACAATTAGCAACATGTGAAATAGAGATAGGTACATTGGCAGTGGCGGGGTGGGTGGGTGGGTCAGGGGCGACAAGATTCATCATACTATTTCTTTCTTTGCATGTTTGAAAAATTCTATACTGAAAGGTTCTTAAATAATCTTCTTCTATAAAATACAATTTAATGAAAGATACTCAAATACCATCCCTCTTGAATTATGGTCTCACATGTTTTTTGACCCTATCTTTCTCTCCTCTTTAATTTAATTCTTCTCTTTTCTTGCTCTTTCTCTCAGTAACAATAGCAACACACAAATGCTTAGATTGTATCATGAAGAACAATATACTTCCTCTAGCCCTTAACTGTAAGCTCAGACCTCCATTTAAATATCCAAAGACCTAGGTCAAATAATGTAAATAGGAGCTAGTATTTAGCACTTACTGTATGACAGACTATTCTGGGGGGCGGGTGATTTTTTAAAATTATTTCTTTAAATTTTTTATCAAATTCAATTTAGTTAACACATACTATATTATTAGTTTCAGGGGTAGAATAGTGATTCATCAGCTGCATAAAACACCAAGTGCTCATTATATCAAATGTCCTTCTTAATGCCCATCACCCAATTATTCCTTCTTCTCATCCACCTCTGCTCCAACTCTGTTTGTTTCCTACAGTTAAGAGTCTCATGGTTTGCTTCTCTCTCTGTTTTCAACTTATTTTATTTTTCCTTCCCTTCCCTTATGTTCATCTGTTTTTTTTTTTTTAAATCCACATATGGGTGAAATTATATGGTATTTGTCTTTGACCGACTTATTTCACTTAGCATAATGCCCTCTAGTTCCAGTCACATCACTGCAAATGGCAAGATTTCATTCTTTTTGTTTGCTGAGTAATATTCCATTGTACATATATGCCACATCTTCTTTATTCATTCATCTGTCGATGAACATCTGGGCTCTTTTCATCATTTGGCTGTTCTGGACACTGCTACTATAAACATTGGGGTGCAGTGTCCCTTTGAATCACTGTTTGTAACCTTTAGGTAAATACCTAGTAATGTGATTGCTGGGTCACAGGGTAGCTCTAATTTTAAACTTTGAGGAACTTCTATACGTTTTCCAGAATGCATGCACCAGTTTGCATTCCCACAAGCAGTGAATTTTTCTGACTTATTTTAGCCATTCTAACCAGAGTGAAGTGGTATCTCATTGTGGTTTTGGTTTGTGTTTCCCTGATGCTGAGTGATATTTTGCATTTCTTCATGCATCTGTTAGCCATTGGTATGTCTTCATTGGAAAACTGTCTGCTCATGTTTTCTACCCATTTCTTGACTGGATTTTTTGGTTTTCTGGGTGTTGAATATGGTAAGTTCTTTGTAGATTTTTGACATTAGCCCTTTATCTGGTAAATCATTTGCAGCTATCTTCTCCCATTCTGAAGGCTGCCTTTTAGTTTTGTTGACTAATTCCTTTGCTATGCAAAAACTTTTTAACTTGACGGAATCCCAACAGTTCATTTTTGTTTTTGTTTCCCTTGCCTTTAGAGATGCCTCTAGCAAGAAGTTGCTGTGGCCAAGGTCAAAAAGGTGGCTGCCTGTGTTTTTCCTCTAGGATTTTGATGGTTTCCTATCTCACAGTCAGGTCTTTCCTCCATTTTGAGTTTATTGTTGTGTGTGGTATAAGAAAGTTGTCCAGTTTCATTCTTCTGTATGTGGCTATTCAAATGCTTTTGTACATCATCAGTCCTCACCATTTACCTCTGATAAAGGGACTATTACCACATCCCCTCTTAGTGTTGGGGAAACTGCGGTAGAAAGCAATTTTAAAAATTGGCTAAGTCACACAACGAGGAAGTGGTGCAACTGGGATTTGCACTGAGGCAATAGGGTTCCAGTCGACTACTTTTCAACACTGCTCTGTAATTGGAAGACTGTAGATAGCAGCTGATTCCAGGAGAAAGGCCATCACCTCCTATAGTGGCGGGGTGGAGATAGGGATTGTTTAGTTCTGTGTTTCTAGTTATATATTTATTTCCTTGATAGACACATGACTTGACACATCCTAAGCTTTGTTTCTAAAAACTTCCAACATTTTCATCTTACATTTTTCTAAGTGTGCAGGTTTATACTGCATCATGTTCTTATTTCATATATTGCATTAAGACACCTCATGAGCACCTGGATGGCTCAGTGGGTTAAAGCCTCTGCCTTCAGCTCAGGTCATGATCCCAGGGTCCCGGGATCGAGCCACACATTGGGTTCTCTGCTCAGCAGGGAACCTGCTTCCCCCTCTCTCTCTGCCTGCTTCTCTGCCTACTTGTGATCTCTGTCTGTCAAATAAGTAAATAAAATCTTTAAAAAAAAAAAAAAAAGATACCTCATGAGTGAGGAGAACTATTTACCAGAATAGACAAGCTTTCAACCTCCATTACTTTCAGAACTATGGAAGGCAAGCCAGCCCCTTAGGTTATACTATTACACTGCAATGCTAATTAGTTTGTAATAAGTGTAATAAACTCACAAATGTGAAGTGCATGGAGCCATGTTTCATTGAATCAGTTATGCTGTCTGAACATCGATAACTCAATTCATAGCTAATTACATATTTCAGGTTTTATTTGTCTATTTTGAAAATGCTTACATGTGTTCATAATTTTAATAAGCAACCCAAATGAATTTTTGGTATCTTTCTGTAACATTTATTATCTTTAGTCACCCTAAGAACTATCTAAGTCCATAGATATATCTAAAATATATAACTTAAAAGAAGAATTATGAAGGTGGCAGAAGTTTTTTATAGATGTTTTCATTTTAAAGTTTCTGATATTGATGTCTGTCAAAAAGTGAAGTTAAAAATAAAGGATTGGTTGATATTTTGATGAGTTGTACTTTTTGTTATAGGAAACTTTGTAAGTGCTCTTTACAAAGTCATCATTTCCTTCACATTTACCAGTGAAATTTTTTTTTTTCAGATTTTATTTATTTATTTATTTGAGAGAGAGAGACAGTGAGAGAGAGCATGAGCGAGGAGAAGGTCAGAGAGAGAAGCAGACTCCCCCTGCAGCTGGGAGCCCGATGCGGGACTCGATCCCAGGACTCTGGGATCATGACCTGAGCCGAAGGCAGTCGTCCAACCAACTGAGCCACCCAGGCGTCCCAACCAGTGAAATTTTCAAAATGTGTGCAATGACTACTGCCTCCATTCTTCACTACCTATTTTATCACTAATCCTAAATCTGATTTAAATTATGGCTAAACCATTGACAGTTTGCCAAAAAGACCAGTGATTCCTTGTGAGATTATTCACTACTCATTTACTGATTTTTCCTGTGTTTCTTCTAATATCATGGAGTAAGTGGTATAGTCTCAAAATAAATTCTTAGCTCCTTCAACTCCCATAAACTTTTTTTCTAATTTCTCCCCTTCCCTCTATCTTTGACTCCCTTTTTGTTGCCATTTTTTCTTTCTGACATAAAATGATGCACAACTTAAAGTTGAATATTTGACTTCCAGTTTCTAGCTCCACACATATTCATCCAAAATGACAGCTCCTCCATGTGAATGATTTTAGCATTTACTTCCTTTTGACTTCAGCAGCTAAGTTCTTACTCTTTGGTCCTTCATTATCACCTGTGTATAGGTAATCTCCTCTTAGATATGTCCTCAGCAGAAACTCAATTTAGAACTAACATTTTAAAGTAAAATTTATACTAAAGTACAACATAAACACAAAATAAAATGTGCAACCATATTTGCATAAGTTACTGAATTTTTATAAATGGAGCATGAGGATCTGTGGGGCAAAAATATAGAGAAATAATATATCAGTAGCATCCAAGAATTCACTGTTGTGCTTTGTATTAGCTACTATATCTTTAAGGCTATGCATTATCCTGACTTCTAACATGCTCAAATACTCTTGTTTTTATTTGTATTTGATTTAAGTGGAATCATAAAGTGTATACGCTTATGTAACTAGATCCTTTCACTCATCATTATTTTTAAGATGTCCATTATGCTGTTGAGGCTAGTTGGAATACATTTATATTCTTGCTAAATAAAATTTCATTGTATGAATATACTAATTTTTTAAATGCATTTTATGGTGAACAGACTCTTGGGCAGTTTCCAGTTTGGGACTATCATGAATAGTGTGGGTTCTTATTTATGGCTGTGGAGTATACAATATTTCTGTTATTTCACTACGTGTTGTACTGGAATGACTGGGTCATGGAGGATATGTATATTTTCCTTCAATAAATACTACCAAACAGTTTTCCAAAGTGGTTGAATTATTTTATAATTCTATCTAATTGTGTATCTTGTATTTATAGAGCTAATATTCTTAAAATATCCATGTTCTTATTCCTGTTACTATCAATGACAGCAATATTCTAAAATTACAAATATAGGAACTCAAAGTTATGTTTAATTCCTTTATTTGTGTGTCATTTTTACACACTAAAGAGTTATTCAGCAAGCATTAACTTTAATCAGACTTCTCAAATTTTGTGATTACCACAAAAGTTACACAAAAGTATTATGAGGAGGGGTGCCTGGGTGGCTCAGTGGGTTAAAGCCTCTGCCTTCGGCTCAGGTCATGATCTCAGGGTCCTGGGATCGAGCCCCGCATCAGGCTCTCTGCTCAGCAGGGAGCCTGCTTCCTCCTCTCTCTCTGCCTGCCTCTCTGCCTACTTGTGGTCTCTGTCTGTCAAATAAATAAATAAAATTAAAAAAAAAAAAGTATTATGAGGAAAGCCAAAATACTATCCTAGATCCATGGCTCTTGTGCTGGACTGCAGGCTATGCACACTTTGTGACACTAGAGAAAATGTGATAAAATGTTTAAATACTTTTCTAGCAATTTGACGTTACTATAGCTTCCAGCAGGTGATAATTGTTCTAATAAAGAATTTTTATTGAATTTTATAAAAGTATGGCCCACAATAGATTAAAAGAAGGAGAAAAAAAAAAAAAAACAGCCTTCTCCACAGATAGTTTAAGAAGCACTGGCCTAGACAGTAATGTTGAAGCTAGACTGTAAAACAGGTTGTGTGGCATTCTGAATTATTTGAATTTTATCCTATTAAAAAAAGTTCCAAAAATTAGAATAGACACATATGCTCATGATAGAGAATTCTAGCAGCTACACAATGGTGGCATCAAAGGAAAAAGACCCTGGTAACCACAAACCTGTTAGAAAGCCATTATAATCATTCAGGTAAGTGACAGAGAATACCCAAAGAAGTCCAGGTAGGGGAAAAAAAAAAAAAGGTAGACCTGAGAATCATTTCAGAATCATTTCAGAGTCAAATTTACTAAACTTGATGATAAACGGCCTGGGTAAGCGGGATATGTTGTCAGGAAGAAGCGTTATATATAATTACAAGATTTCCACGTTAGAGGATGGTGAGTGGAAAGTTTATACAGAAAACAAAAGTGTTTCGTTTTAAACATTTTGTGCTTGAGTTGACTGCGGAACTCAGAGGAAGAAAATGGAATGAAGGGGCAGCTGGGTGGCTCAGTGGATTAAGCCTCTGCCTTCAGCCCAGGTCACAATCTCAGGGTCCTAGGATTGAGCCCCTCTTCGGGCTTTCTGCTTGGCAGGCAGCCTGATTACCTCTCTCTATCTGCCTGCTTCTCTGCCTACTTGTGATCTCTCTCTCTGTGTCAAATAAATAAATAAAATCTTTAAAAAAAAAAAAAAGAAAATGGAATGAAAAGGGGCATCTGAGATAGAGAATGTAAGATGGAAGACCTCAATATATATGAGACTTCTTACAGAGGAGGCATATGTTGTAAAGAAAAGAGGTCTGAATTCAGAACCCTCCTTATATTTCCACTGAAAAGGCAGACACTACTCAAGAGAATGCCAACACTAACAAGTGAGCTGAAAAAGAATAGCCAGGGGGAAAAATGTGGAGAATAAAAAACAATAATAATCCAAATTAGAAGAAGAAATAGAAAAAATAAAGAAAAATATTTCCTAAGAAGAAAATGATTTCTAAGAATATGAATACAGTGAGGGTAATTACTCTCTCAAGAAGTATGTTGTAGCAAAAAGGAGGTGTTAAGATCTTGTTTGGGTAGGCAGCACCTGGGTGGTCCATTTAGTTGAGCATCCAGCTCTTGATTTTGGCTCAGACCATGATCTCAGGGTCCTGAGATGAAGTCTGCATTAGGCTCCACACTGGGCATAGAGCCTGCTAAGATTCTCTCTCTCCCTCCCCACTGTGCTCTCAATCTCTCTTTCTTTCTCAAATAAATAAATCTTAAATTTAAAACAAGGCATTGCTTAGGTAAGAATAAAAATTTAAGGAAATGTCTTGTTCATGGATGAAGATGCTACCCCCTACTATCTTAAGATATCAAGTTTCTTCAAATTTCAGAAATCCTCTGGCTATTCTAAACTAACTGCAGCAATCCATCCCTCTGCTCAAAGATCTTTTAGCTTCAGGTTGCCTCCTCAGACTAGCTTCCCTTCCAACACTTGCCCTTCACTTGGTTCTAGTTCAGCCAATATTTCAGGCAGATAGTCATGGAAGTGTACCCTGTGTGAACCTCCATCCTATTTTACTATCTCAATGTACTCTTTTTCTTTTTATCAATGCATATATTTTTAATGGACTAAGTTTTTAAAGCAGTTTTAGGTTTATAGAAAAATTGAATGGAAAGTAAGGGTCCTCAATACCCTACATATAATTTCTCCTATTATTAACATTTTACAATAGTATGGGGCATTTTTTAATAAGTGATGAGCCAATATTGATATATTATTATTAACTGAGGTCCATAGTTTCAGTGTGCACTCTTTGTGATTATTTTTCTGGTATAATCTTAGCCAGATTCTTGGTCATTTTTTTGCCTGTAACGTGCTATCAAGCAGTTAGCCAGCCTTCCCACGTATACTGTGAGCCTCCAGGTGCCTTAACAATATATCTCTTAAAAAAAAAAAAAAGTCTAAATTAGCCCCAGTTGTTTGTATGTCTTTGTGTGTCTATGGTACCAGGAGTGGGATTCAAGACCCACACCCTTAGGGAAATAAAAGAAATCTAGGATGCATTATTTATCTTAAGGTCTAAAATTAGTGAAAATCTATTAATATTCAGGAATCACAATTTCACCCATGCAAAAGAAAAGCCATTAGCTGAATTATAACTTAGGTTTTCCTGGAAGCAAGACCTATGGGTTTATAAATGTAGCTGGAGTCAAGAATATGTTATGGTGGAATTTTGTAACCATGAAAAAGATGCATTAAAGTCCTCACCTCCAGTACCTCACAAAGTAAGACTTTTGGGAAATAGGGCCATTGTGTATGGAATTAGTTAAGTCAGATGAGGTCATACTGGAGGAGGGTGGGACCCCAGTCCAATATGGCCAGTGTTCTTATAAGAATACAGCTATGGGAAGATAGACACACACAGGGTGAATGCCATGTGACAATGAAAGCGAAGATTGAACTTACACAACTGTGAACCAGAGAATACCGAAGACTGCCTGCAAACCATTAGAAGCTAAGAAGAGGCAAGGAAGGTATTTTTTTCACAGATTTCAGAGGAAGTATGCCCTGCCAACAACTTGATTTAAGACTTCTGTCCTTCAGAACAGGGATACAATCAACTTCTTTGGTTTTAAGCCTCTTTGGCTTTGAGGTATTTTGTTATGGTAGCCCTAAGAGGCTAACACAGGTCATTTTTTCAAAAAATGAGAAACTCAAGAAATAGGGAGCATTGTGATTGCTCTTAACACAGTTTGACAGATTTAGAGAGCACAAAATCACATTTCTAAGTTTTTAGCTCAAATAATGGACTTAAATCTGGAGACTTTTTGATGGTGTTAAAATATCTATTATCACCTGTAGTCACAGACAGATAGTTGAAAACCAAATGCAAAGATTAATCCTGTAAGTTGCTGATTTTAATGACAGTTGCATTTGCAGCCAAGCGCTATCTTTTGTATGGGATATGGCACTGTTTTGGAAAACCTAGGATCCTAAAAACTAGAAAGAATATATTTGAAGATCTGAATGGCATGGGATACCCTCTGATATTTCTCCAGCAGGAAAAGCAGCCCCTTGTCCGAAAATCTTTTTTCCCCTTATTTTAAAACCTTATCAGGAAGAAAGAAAGAAAAAGAAAGAAAGAAAGAAAGAAAAAAAGAAAGAAAGAAAGAAGAAATAAATAAAGAAAAAGAAAGAAGGAAGGAATGCTTCTTAATGCTCCCTTCTCACTCTTATCTCCTACTGACTCCAGAGGTGTAAGTAGAATCAGATTCCAGCATGCCTGGGATGGGATTGGGTAGAATAGTCAGATCCCATCAAGGGTAAACGGTTTGTGTACTAAAGTAATCTCAAAGCTTGTTAATTTTGTCAAGAAATTTGTGTGTAATATAAGAAATAAATTAAAAGAGGTGCTCCAGGAGCACCTGGGTGGTGCTGAGGGTTAAGAGTCTAACTCTTGGTTTCAGCTCAGGTCATGTTCTCAGGGTCATGAGATGGAGCCCAGAGTCAAGCTCTATGCTCAGCATGGAGTCTGCTTGAAATTCTTTCCCTGTCCTCTGCCTCTCCCACTCGTGCATGCGCTCTCTCTCTCTCTCTCTCTCTCTTTAAAATAAATAAATAAATCTTTGGAAAAAAATAAACAAAATAAAAGAGGTGTTCTAGAAACATATTCGAAAAGCATTTAGGCACCGTTCTCTGTAGCCCTTATGACAGTGTCAGGGAATTCCGACTCATGCCTCTTTACATTTCCAGTTCTTAAAGAAGATATTGACTGGAAAAATTGTCCTATGAAGGAGAATTATGATGGCAGACATAACAAAGACAAAGTCCTATGAACTCCTGCCTCCTACCAAAATAATAAAACCAGACGGTATACCACATAACTGGGAAAATGACAGAGTTGAGAAGTACCACTGAAACTTGAAAGATGAATGTATCTTGGCTGCTTCACCAAGTTAGTTGGATGAGAATTTGAAAAGGAGAGTAAATTTTTATAAAACTTACTAGAGAGTAACTCTAAATTATAATAACTCTTCCATATGTGGTTCCAATTCCAAAACAACTTAATTCAATTCATGAATCATCTATATATTTTAGACAGCTATATAAACAAGAAAAAGCTAAAAACAAATTCCATTAAAAAAAAATACATGTTTCTGGTTTTAAGCATATCAGAACATTCACTTGAAAATGAAGGGTAAGTTGCTATACCCTCATTCTCCACAATTAAGAAAGAGACATTACATATGTATTAATATGTAATGTTGTTCCTCTTGAACAGTACATATACATTTAAATAGAATAACTATTAAAATTTTACTCCAAAGTTAAAAAAAAGAAACAAACAAACAAACAATATTTAGAGAGCAACTTTGTAGTTTCAAATAACATAAACTGCATTTGGTGCCCCAGTGACACCTACTTACAGATGCCCTAAAAACCTGCAGTCTGAATTGGATCCCACAAAAAAGAAGATTCTCTTGCATGATATAAGCTATTGGGCAAGTATCTCTGCCTCTAGGCTATGAAGACTTTATAGAAATTAATTGCACCCAAAGATCTCTGGTGCATAAGAAAGTTGTGTGGTATCTGTGATAAGGTCAGTGGGTACTCTGAAGGATTTGTTGTATGTCTTCTTTACCATCTTTCCTTTGCAAAATAGTTTTTGATTTGCTGAGAAACCCTGACAGAGCCTGAGCAATTGACCATAGAATAATAAGTGACCTTTTAACCTGTCTCTAGTCATAAATGGGATGTTATTTTATCCAGACAAATATTTTAGTAGTGTAAAATATCACTTAATTATAATATATAAAAGTCGTACACATGGAACAATGCCCAGTCCTGTGCAGAAAGTACAGATGGTTCACACTGGAAATTCCCTCATATTTCCAAGGCATGCATTCCAGCTATAACTCAACTCTCTATCAACATAAACCAGTGAACCCATGAGGATTCTGTGTCATCATCAGTTGTCCAAAAAAGAAATAAATTAAACCTGATGGCCTTGCACAAAATGTTGGCATTGCACAGATGTGGATGGCTAGGACATTATAGACCCACTAGCAGTAGAAAAGGTAATTAACCATATTAGGAAGAGCTTTTAGCTAGCTACCTGATTATACACTTTCTTTATAAGAAGAAGAGGCCTGTACTTATGATATTTATTTGTCCATTGGCAGTAACTAATGTTAGGCTAGATGTTCAGGCATTTTAAAGAAGGAATATTAGAAGATTGTTGACATGGGTGCTTGGAAAAGAAGGTTGTATGTGGATCTCTCAAATGGGCCCACTTTTAAAAATATTTAGGTCATGTTTTTGTTCACATTCAATAGATTGCCATTTTGTATAAAGATCTTAATAATCAAATGGAAAGATGAACTGCTCTGTTCATGTTTGCCACCATAGATTTTTAGTATAGCATTATAGTGCATGTTTATTGATTTCATGAAAAAGCATCCCCAACAGTGGAGATAGTCAATGAATGGGACCACACAGTGGGCTTGCCCCATTAATCCAATAAATCACTAATATTTAGTATAAGATTTTCCCTTAGCAGCCATCAAAAATGCAGCCCTTATGGGTTTCTCAAATTGTGGTGTTGCAAGAGCCATATAGTTACCTGAGAGCAAGTTGATTACACTCGAACCCCACCCATGAAGCTTGGATAAACAATTTTTCTTCACTAAAATACTTATTCTAGTTGAGGAATTGCATTTCTTATCTGTCATTCTTCTTTTATCATTATTAACCCTAGATCAACTAAAATTTTTATATGCCATTTTATTATCACATACAACATTGATTCTAATTAAGCAACTTAATTAGTAGCAAGCAGTTAAGCAACACTTTTATGTCCAAGGACTTGCCATCTACCACATCACACAAAAATACCTGACCTTAGGGAAAGGAAAAATGATGTACTATGTACTATTACTTCAACTATCAACCAATATAGTGTGGCAAGACACAGTGCTGTAAGCTCTAAGTCAATAGCCAATATGTGGTGTTGTTTCTCCAATAACTCTAACAGAACCAAGTGGTATAAGTAGGGATCAAAATTTTCATCATATACTAAACACTTACTGAAATATGTCTTTTCAATCTCACTATTCTCAAGTCTGTGCTTAAGAAGTCTTATGCCCAAGAAGGGTATGCTTCCACTAAGAGACATAAATGATGCCATAGAATTGGAAGCAGAGACTCATCTAGTGTTTTAGGGTTTCTCATGATGGTGAATAAAGTGAAGGGGGAAAATAAGATTTTTGCATTTGGTCTGATAATTCCTTTTGATTGTAAGAAAAAAACATATGCTTTAATATGATAGGGACAGAAAGCAATACAAATGGAACCCAGCTGATCCCTAGGATGTCTCCTTGTACTAATGTATACAGTTTTACAGTTTAATAGAACACTGTATTATCCCTACACAGAACTACAAAGTTTCAGATCCATCATGATGCAGTAAAGAATCCTACCAACTGTGGTATTGGCCGAAGTAAAGAGAAACTTGAGATGTACAGGAGGCAGGAAAAATCTAAATATAAGTAGAGATCTGAAAAGAAAATGTTTGTGTGTTACCCAAGATTTCAACAACAGGGACAGGCTTCTGCATATTCTATGCCCCTTCTCCACTCATTGACTAGATTTTCCTTAGCTTCACGTGTTCAAATGATTCCTTAACTTGTCTCTCCATCTCTGGACTTCTCCTTTAAGTAAATGATCTAATTTTGAAAAATTAACTTTCATTCTTTATTTGTATTACCATATGGTGATCATTTTATTTTATCCACTTGTTTAAATATTTTGAAGATTTTCTAGATAATGCATTCTTTCACATAGAAGTTTCCTGAAAGAAATAGCATTTTCATATTAATTTTATATTCACAGTGTTGTGTACAAAATGGATGCTTAATAATTGGTCAAAATTGAATAAATCAATAAAAATTTAGTTGTAGATTTAGAAGGTATGATTAAAATCCACAAAAGAGATAATATCAGTATCTGAAAATGTCCAGAAATACACATCTAAGTTGCTTTTTGGGCTTCCCATCATAGTGGCACTTTGTTGATATAGAGCACTTACTGGATTTTTTTCAAATAAACAACTATACTCAGGTTTATTTTAACATTCTTCTTTACAAAGAACTAAGGATTCTGCCCTTACACGAACTAAGGATTCTTCCCTTACAATGATAAATGTTTTGTACTACTGAATTATATCCATCCATGCCACTGATTTCATTTTGATAACTGTCTTCCCCAAATCATTTGTAAAGCATTTGTATCTACATCTCTCCAAGAACATATTGATGAGGAACAAATAATTTGACTATCCTGAATTTGTGAGGTTTTCAGCTTTTAGTTTCTATGCTGAATTTGTTTTTGTTCGTTTACTTTATTTTAGTGTAAGGTAGCATGGATAGATTCAGTCAAACCTAAACAAAATTTTTTGATGATCACTAATGTACCTTTCTTTCTTCTTCTCATTTTCAAACATCAATAGGACTGCTATGTAACTATACAGTTTTAACTGACTCATCCACTGAAAGAAGATTGAGTGGATACAATCTCTAAGCTTAGGACTTTTTAGCATACACTAAAAACATACAGAATACAGAAAATGATCCTTCAACTCCCTAATCAACCACGTCTAGTAGAAGAAATGCAAACAAATTATTACAACAATCATTGCAAAGAGGTATGCTTAGAAATGTTCTGAAAGTACAAAGCAACTTTTTTGAATACAATATAGATTTAATAAACTCGTTCCTGGAATTTAAAAAATTTAAGTATCATGTTATTAGAAGGTAAGCATTTTTTTTTTTACTGCTATCAAATCTCCAGAAACTAGTCTAGTGTCTAACTTTTAAAGGGATTCAATGTATTTTAGGTGAATTAATTTATATGAATGATGGAGAGCCCAAGTCATTTTGAAGTTTTATACTTTGAATGGTTTATAATATTCTTAGAACACATTATCCAACCTATAATTCCTACCTTTTAAGAAATATATGGTAAGTCTGGACCCACTAAAATTCTGTCATCACCATACTGATTTGATAACTACAGCTGGCAGTATATCTTGAAACCTGGAATTGTGATACATCCAGCCTTGTTTGTCTTTCTCGTAATTCCTTTGGTTTTTTTTTGGAATCTTTTGTAGTTCCATACAAATACTAGCATTATTTGTTCTAGTTCTGCGAAAATTACTTGGTATTTTGATAGGGATTGCATTCAATCAATAGATTGCTTTGAACAGTATGGAAATTTTAACAATACTTTCTTCTAATCCATGAGCATGGAAATCTTTTCATGTATTTGTATTTCTTTCATCAGTGTTTTACACTTTTCAGAGTACATGTCTTTTACATTTTTAGTTAAGTTTATCCCTAGATATTTTATTCTTTTCAGTGCAATTGTAAATTGAATTGTTTTCTTGATTTCTCTTTCTGCTACTCCATTATGTATAGAAACACAATAGACTTTAGGGTTTTAATTATGTAGGCTATAACTTCACTGAATTCATTTGTTATTTCTAATAGTTTTTGGTAGAGTCTTTAAAGTTTCCTATGCATAGTATCATGGCATCTGCAAATAGTGGTATTTTCACTTCTTCTTTTCCAATATGGATGCCTTTTTCTTTTCTTGTCTGATTGCTGTAAGTAGGACTTCTAGTACTATATTGACTAGAAGTGGTGAGAGTGGACATCTTTATCTTGTTCCTGATCTTAGAGGAAAAACTCTCAGTTTTTCACTATTGAGTGTGATGCTAGCCATGGATTTTTCATATATAGCCTTTATTATGTTGAGGTATGTTCTCTCTAAACCATCTTTGTTGAGTTTTTATTATGAACAGATACTGAATTTTTTTCTAAGATTATTTATTGGGGTGCCTGGGTGGCTCAGTGGGTTAAAGCCTCTGCCTTCAGCTCAGGTCATGATCCCAGGGTCCTGGGTTTGAGCTCCACATCGGGCTCTCTGCTCGGCAGGGAACCTGCCTCCCCTTTTCTCTCTGCCTGCCTCTCTGCCTACTTGTGATTTCTGTCAAATAAATAAATAAAGTCTTTTAAAAATTTTATTTATTTATTTGACAGAGAGAGAGACACAGCAAGAGAGGGAACACAAGCAGGGGAAGTGGGAGCAGGGACCCCAGTGTGGGGCTTGATCCCAGGACCCTTGGATCATGACTTGAGCTGAAGCTTAATGACTGAGCCACTCAGGTGCCCTTGGATACTGAATTTTATCAAATGTTTTTTCTACATCTGTTGAGATGATCATATGATTTTTATCCTTTGCTCTCTTTATGTGTTATATTACACTGATTGATTTGTAAGTATTAAACCATCCTTGTACATCTGGAATAAATCCCATTTGATCATGGTGAATGATCCTTTTAGTGTATAGTTCAATGCAGTTTGCTAGACACATAGATCAATAGAATGGAATAAAGACCCCAGAAATAAACCCACATTTATACGGTCTATTAATCTACAACAAAGGAGGCAAGACTATACAATGGAGAAAAGGCCATCCCTTCAATAAATGGCATTGGGAAAACTGGATGGCTACAAGCAAAAGAATGAAACTGGACCACTTTCTAAGACAACACACACACACACACATTTAAAATGGATTACAGAGACTTGAAACCATAAAACTCCTAAAAGTGAACATGTGCAGTAATTTCTGCTAAAAAAATTCTGCTAAAGCAACATTTTTCTAGATATGCCTCTTAAGGCAAGGGGAAAAAAGCAAAATTAAATCATTGGAATAACACCAAAATGAAAAGCTTTTGCACAGCCAAGGAAACTATCAACAAAACCAAAAGGTACCTTATTGAATGGGAGAAGATACTTGAAAATAATATATCTGATAAGGAGTTCATAACCAAAATATATAAATAACAAATATATCTCAACACAAAAAATAAATAATCCATTTAAAATAGACATTATTTTTCCAAAGAAGACACACATATGGCCAGCAGGCACATGAACAGATGCTCAACATTACTAATCATCAGGGAAATGCAAACCAAAATCACAGTGAGAGATCACCTTACACCTGTCTACGCTCAAACAATGAAGACATGAAATAATAAGTGTTGGTGAGAATGTAGAGAAGAAGGAAGCTTTGTATTCTATTGGTGAGGATGTAAACTGGTAAATCCATGGTAGGAAACAGTATAGATGTTCCTCAAAAAAAACTAAAAATATAAATACCATATGATCCAATGTTTCCACTACTGAGTATCTATCTGAAGGAAATGAAACACTAAATGAAAAGATACACCCACTCCTGTGTTTATTGCAGCATTATTTACAATAGCTAAGATATGGAAGCATCCCAAGTGTTTATCAATATGAATGGACAAAAAATATGTGAATTGTGTGTATGTGTTTGTATACAGTGCATATATATATATAAAAAATATACATATAATGGAATATTACTCAGCCATAAAAAGGGATGAGATCTTACTATTTGTGACAACGTAATGGACTTAGAGGGTATTATCCTAAGTGAAATAACTCAGACAGAGAAAGACAAATACTGTATGATTTCACTTATGCATGGAATCTAAAAAAAAAAAAACAAAACAAATGAATAAAACAAAAAGCAGAATCAGATTTATAAATACAGAGAAAAAAATTGATGGTTGCAAGGAAAGTGGAGCGGGAGATGGGCAAAATGAGTAAAGGGGTACGAAAGCTAAAGGCTTCCTGTTATGGAATGATAAAGTCAAGGAATAAAAAGTATGGCATAGGGAATATAGTCAATGATATTGTAACAGTGTTGCATGATAACAGATGGTAGCTACATTCCTGATGAGCATAGCATAGAGATATTGAAACACTATGTTGTATACCTGAAACTAATTTAGTGTTGTCTGTCAACTGTACTCAAATCAACAACAACAAATTCTGTCATCACTATTATACTTTTCTAATTCCTCTGCATTTCTGATAATCAACCAGAGTTTTCTTATTCTTCTAAATTTTGATAGATTAGTCAATCAGAGTTTTAAAACTTGAAATAAATCTTGATTTTTGTAGTTCACATAGGAAACAATATGATTACTCTCTCTCCACTTTTCCCTCCAATCAATCAGTTAGAAGTCATTAAATACTCTTTTAGGATATTCAGCCTGTATTCTGAAGCCATGGTGAATAAAATACATTATTTATAAACAATAGTTTCAATTTATTTGGATTTATGAAACATTTAAGCAATTTGCGTTAGCTTTGTATGAAGCAAACCACAACATAAATAAACAATAGTTTATTCCATGGTCTCCAGAAGTAGGAGCAAATCTTCAATGCAGTTTTTCTGAGGTCAAAATGCTAAGAACCCTAGGTTAATTTTTTGCTATTTTTAGAATTACAAAGACACATAATTATTAGGACTTCTTACATCAGAAACTAATAATTCCTTTCCAGGTTTTCTATGGCCTGCTTTTGTGAAACTTGAATTCAAAAACCAAAATAACTGATGTTAGCTAAACTTTAAAACTCTGGTTTTGCTTGTAGTGACTTAAGCAATATTAAATTTGACTTTTAACTGCTATTTATTAAGAACAATCCATAATTGTTCTTCTCAATGGCATATTTTGTCCCTCAGTTGAGTGTTTTAACCTGAGATATTCATATTTCCTTTCAAATGGACACAGAGTGAAGGTTGAGAAAATATTCTTCTTTTTAGCCTTATGTCAAAGTGTAAATAAGAAAGAATTAAAACTAAGTCAGAGACAAGTATGTACATTATTCACTAATGCATTTTTTTCTGCAAAGACATTTTTATTCCATCTAAATATTCATGATTCTGATGTCTCATATTGCATCAAAAAATGATGGAAAAAAATAGTTGAGTCCCAGTGTTGTTACTTATCCTTTTGTTATTAACATAGCACTTGTTTAAATAGAAATTCTCTTCCTGTCTCTTTTCATCAGTTCTACAATGATGCTAAATTTTAAATGTTTCAGATCAGTGATATTTATTACTGTGAAGTAAATGTGGCTTTCAGGTTGAACATCCTGTTTTAACTTGCATATTAAACTAAAGGTAACAGCAGATGGAGATGTTGGAAATGTTTCCACTACAAATTTTATCTGAGCAATATATTTATCATTATTGCTTACAGAAAAGCTATGAAAATTGAAAGTTTCCCCCAAAGCAGAGCCCAGATTTCTCCAGTTTCCTTGACTTTTAAGCGGTTGTATGGTAGATAAAAAGAAACGAAACTATAAATTATTTCAGCATGCATACTGAAAGGGATTCATTCTGAGCTGTCGAAAATATCTGATCCTAAATGTACACACGGTATCATAAAATCTAATTTATCTTAAAAATAATACTATTTTATAAATCTTATATAATACCACTTAATTTCAAACCAAACTTATTTGAAATCAAACTTACGTGCATAGCTTTATTCCAGTATATGCTCTCAGCCTACATTCATATTTTTGAAGAAGAAATAAAAGATGATTATAAATATCAAACTATTCTTTAATCTGAGGAAATTACCTACATGCTATGTCAGAGCTACAGATCACTTATAGGACTAAATCATAACATCCTGATATCTGAACTTCATGTTTGCCCTGGGAAAGTTGGATCATTTATTACATTTGAGCTGCATAAACCCAAATACATTCTTCAGGACTGAATCTCTTATTCTTGCTATTTTCCTGAATTATATAATTATTATGTCAAATACACACGTACTACCATCTCTCTTGTATGAACAGATAGCATCCCTAGGAAATTTGGTAACTGTTGCATTTTAGAAATTACAGATACACCCAGTCAGGAAAAAATGAGTTTTCTGGCTATATTCAGAATTTCAGAAAAACTTACTGAAAATAGATTAAGGGTACTTGGCATCTCTACTTGCCCCTCTAAATTCCCTCTCTACTGTGTTTCATCTTACTCTGTGTCTCAAGAGGCTGACCTATTGAAATATAACATCAGATCTCCTGTGCCCTCTACTTGTAGCTGGAAACCCCAGGGAAATTTTGGAAGAAGGGATGAGAACAAGGTCAGCTTTAATTCTCCTGATTCCCTTCCTTTGAAGTCACCTCAGGCGGGCTGTCCCTCCTGAAAAGACAGCACTATTGCAGTCAGGAAGGCCCTTCTTATATTTCCTTCCAGTCCTGAAAAACTCTCCTATCACACATTTCATACCTCTATACCTAGGGAGGGTAACATTTGCTTCTGGTAGCAAGGTTCTGGGATTCTGCTCTATCATTGTGGTTTTCCAAGATTCTAGGCATTGCATTTTTTTTAACACCTAAATTGATTTGTTTTACTTTATTTATAATTTATAACCTATGCATAGGAAAAGATATGAAGAAGTTAAAGAAGTTGTAATAAGATTGTTAAAATAAAAATAGAAATTCAAACCAACATGAAAAAGTAGAAACAAACATACTAATTGCATAAACTAATATGATAGCCAAAATTAAGAATCAAAATTTAGACGGGTCCATCTTCAGCACCCGGTTGCACCTGAGGCATTTAGCTTCCTAAGGTGATGAAATCATTTCCAGAACTATCTTGTCTTCCTTCCCTTCCTTCCAGATATGTATCAAGGTTTATACCTCAGCATAGTTCAGACAGTGCCATACAAGGTCTGTTCTAGAGGGAGATAACATATACATCAAATGAGTTAAAATCATTCGTAAACCTAAATTGTTGGGAGTCTGGAAAGTATGTGCAGTAATTGGCTCTAAGTCTATTACACCACAGATATAATTTAAGATTCATTAGGTTCTAATTAATGGCATGGATGCATTCACATTGGTTTCAGAATTCGTTGTGCAGGCTTGAGCACCTGTGCATGACATTGATATTCTGCTAGGTTGGCTAATCTAAGCCTTCACTTAGCAGAGAGCTATGGTTAATGAAACTGAAAGGCAAAAACAAAACAAAACAAAACAAAAAAACCTTCCTGTCATACTTTAAATAAAATAAAATTGCAATTCTTAGGAAAATAGACTTGATGGAATAAATCTATTCAGTGGAACCTTCTCAGTCATTGTCTAGCCACATCCCCCTGGGAGATCTGGGACCACATCCCCTCAATAAGACTTTAAGAAATGCTTTCCTGAGGGAGGCATGGGCATTCTCAATGATGTCTTTGATGGTTATACTCTGTAGGCCAGAGATGACAGTGTGAGATGCTACACTAAAAGTTGCCTCTGTGAACTCAGTGGGAATAATGGGACGTTAGATTAATGGCATACAGATGGAGGCATGCAACTACTAGAGAAAAGGTACGAGCCATACAATAAGTTTTAGGAAGAAAATGGTCTCACCACCATACTGGTTTCACTCATAGTAATCTGTGGTTATTGCTAATTATTCATAGCTTCAGAAATTAAATAAATGGACCTCTAGGAGTCAACTTAAGTGCTTCTTTACATATATAGAATTATAAATTCTAGATTTGCTGGGCAAACATTTAACCATAATTGCCACTTTGGAGATTCACAGCTTAGTTATTATACCTAAGTCAATTGAAGACAAAACAGAACCCATGAATAAGATTGAGGCTGATCAGTTTGATAAAGAAATCTGCATTAGGTTCCCAAATGGACCTATTACCATTTCCCAGAGTGCTTTTAGAAAGGAAATACCCATACTTCAGAATTTATTAGATAATGGCTCTGAACTCATGCGCATTCTCAGACCCAAATGCCATCATGTTCCACTAGACAAAGTAAGAATTGTGTTATTCTAGCAGTGGTCCTAGAGCCTACAGTAGAAACTAAATACACTGAGCAGGCAGAATTCTTTTTTTTTTATAAGATTTTATTTATTTATTTGACAGACAGAGATCATAAGCAGGCAGAGGGGCAGGCAGAGAGAGAGGAGGAAGCATGCTCCCTGCTGAGCAGAGAGCCCGATGCGGGGCTCGATCCCAGGACCCTGGGATCATGACCTGAGCCGAAGGCAGAGGCTTTAACCCACTGAGTCACTCAGGCGTCCCAGCAGGCAGAATTCTTATACGGGCTCCCTAACACTTGGAACAGAGCTGTTACTACAGAACCAAAGAAAAGTCTCTGTATTTCTGCCCTCCTTGAAAACAGTAAACCAAAACATCATCCCTGGGGGGATTACAGAGATTATTGCTACCATCACGGATTTAAGATATGCAAGGACTGTGATAACTAGCACATTGTCATTGATTGTTATGTTCAGTCAAAAGCCTGTTGGGTCATGAAGAATGACAGTAGATCAGTAGACTATCACTTGCAGCTATGACTCCGGACTAGGTATCTTTACAGGCACAACTCAACACAGCTTTTAGTACCTGGGGTATGCAGCAAATAATTGATTTTCTGTTATCATAAACATAAATCATAAACACCTCCATTTGCAAGTCAGAAACAGCTGCAACTTAACTGTCTTGCCCCTGGGTTATGTGAACCCTAGCTTTCTTCCCTATAGTTTGTTGTTTGCTACTTAGCTAGCACCCTGGACAGCTTAGTACAACAAGCCTGTACCAAAAGAGAGGCGATAAACCACCACCACCGTTCATGAGTCTGTTTTGTTGGTGTTCCCAGGAGTCCCGTGACATAGGCCATGGCAGAATATTCTTTCTAAACTAAAAGACAAGACCAACCTCAAAAAAAAAAAAAAAAAAAGCACATTGTTCTGTGGATGTATTTGTATTTTGGAGACAAAACATCTAGTAATTCAGTGAGCTTCTTGTACCCAGTTACCAGGTACCCAACATGCCTGTGCTGAGTGTGGTCTGGAGCACGAAATTTCATTTCATCAGGTTTAGGTTGTAGCACCATTTCGCTACCACTGGGCATAATGACTCAGTAGTTCACATGGTTTTGGAATTATCTGAGGCACACAGAGGATATATTAAATTTTTGGTAAACTCCAGAAAGATAATAAGCAAAAATCCCTAGGGTTTTTTTAAATAAGGTCACATCGCCCTCTTTTGGCAACTCTTCCACATTTGAAAAGCAGCTTCTGGCTTGTGACTGGGCCCTTGCATGGACTAAGTGACTGAACATGAGCTATCTGAAGACCATAAACCAACTTGCCCATTATGATTGTTTCCTGATCTAACACACCTTAGCACTGGTTTGTACAGCAGCATTCCTTTATAAGGCAATGATGAGATATATAAGACAAAAAGCTCTAATAGGTCCTAAGAGGTGTGAACTGTATAAGCAGATAACTAAGACTCTCATAGTACCTGTTCCTACTGTTTCACTGCCTCTTTCTCAACCTATATCTTTGGTCTCATGGAAAGTTCCTTATGACAGGTTAATAAAAGAGGAAAAGGTGTGGGCCTTATCAGGGATGGATCTGCTCAGTGCACTAAAATTATATGTGGCTAGTGTTCTTCAGCTCCACTCAGAAATGGGTTTGAAGTCAAGAAAGGCAAACCCCTTTGTATGGAAGTGCTTTTCCACATTGTTGGAAAGGAAAATGACCCCACATGGGTCTTCTGGAATGGAACACAGAACAAAGTAGGATAGTTAATGATAGAGTGACTGGTAAAATGTAAATGAAAAAAATTGCTATAGTCATGAAAAGATTTATAACTGAAAAGGATTAGCAACCTCAGAAAAACAGATTCATTTCCCTTAATCTCAAGTAAAATGAAAACCAAATGTTTCTAAAAATATAGAAAAAAGTGAGCATCATAAAAAAGAGAATAATTTATTTTTCAAAATTTGCTGTCAATTATAGTAAAGTTATGACTAAGCTAAATTTCCCAGTATAATGACTTTTTGTTGTTGTTGTTGTTGTTGTTCCCCTGTTTTGAAGGGAGCAATTGTCAACATTTGCTTAAACTTATTGCAACAATACACTAAATCACATTCTTGATTATATAGGAGCATAATGATCAATAATTATTTCTGCCATTTTTGCAAATGCTAGAAATCAGTGTTATATATTGAGTTACTGTATAGGCTGTAGCTCATCACCATAAGGGGCAGGAATTCAAGCCCAATTTAACGTTGAGTTTTTCTACTCCATGTAGATCCTGTTAAGTGGTTGTCTAGGGTAGTTGCAGGATCATGTCAAGGTTCTTGAGCTCAGAATCATTTCAATGGGCCTACAATCATGACAGACCAATTACTTACTATTTAAGTGCATTAAGTTTTATCAAGGCCTATGCCGACATCAGTGCATCTTAGCATTTATCTCCTGTAAGTAATAATATTATAATTGACTCAGTTTCTTTCTCTTATTATTAAAATATATAAGACCTCTCTGCCAAAGGTCATAGCAACATTGGTCAGAACTCTGCATTTACTATGATAAGAAAACATGTCATGTCACCAATTAAAAGTCATAAAGTATTAAGAAATATTATCAAGACCACTTAAAGAGGACTATATCTGTTCATACACAGACTGTCTGGACATATTCCCTTTCACTTATGAATCCAACCAAGAAGTCCTTTCTTTGTTTCATAAAAAAGCTTAAGTTAAGCACAAAGGATAGCTATCATTATGCTTTTTTAAATTCACTTTTGACATACTCTAAAGAACAAAAAGGACATTCTTAAAGTATGAATATGGCAAATTAGGATTCCTTCATTGGTTTTACATAAGTTACTTGGCTTGAACTGTGCATATAGCATAGGAAATGCAGGGGACAAAGCAGGAACACAAGAGAGAGTACCCAAAGCCTGTTCCTGCCCTTGAAACTCTTATAATGCTGTGAAGGCTGATTGAATGCCTGCTATAAGGTAATCTCTAGTGCACAAGCAATTAAGCCCATATAACTCCCTCAAGTACGTGCATTCACAGGTACACACATAGCACTTAGCTCTGCCAATTGCTAAACCCCAGCACTGCTCCCCTTCAGGTAAGAACAGCCGAGGTGCTCTCTAGCCTTAGAGCTCAACACAAATCCCTAGGACCCGTATATACAACAGCAGATAATCTTAACCTGCAATGTTAGAGATCATTTGTACATGGTTTCCCTGGCCCCTTGACCTACTTAGGCACTCTGACTGTTATCCAGCATTATAATTTGAGAAATATTTAATGACTACTCCAAAGATTACAACAGTCAATATGATAATAGTAAGTGAAAAAGTAAATGAGGGTTGTAAAAGTCTCTAATAAATTTGCAGCTAACAAATGGTTCTGAATTTGATTAGTCTCAACTGAATGTACTCTGTGGTTAGGGGTTTGGGTGAATTGGGAACATTTGAAGATATTAAGGACACCTGATCATATTTTTCAGAGCTCTTAGCATCAGGGCCTACAAATTTGACTGAGGGGGAAAAATATTTAAAATACTTTGAGTCATCAAAAATTTGGCTTAAAGACTTTTAGTAAGTGATTTATTTTTAGAATGTGGTTCTTCTAAAAGTTGACAAACTGATACATAAATCATAAATTTGTACCAGATTATTAATAAGGCTGAAAGTGATATTCTTAGGCCATTTAAATCAGGGCACCCGAGAAGTTCACTGTGGTGGACACACCACAGTGAGATTAGAAGATTAGAAGAGCTCAGATCATTCTGTTTCTAGGGACAAGAATGAAATGCTATAGGATTTAAATTCTAAGATCTTATTTGATTGGACAGATGTAGAAGATAAACTATTAAAATAAAACGGAGATATTGAAATTATTAACCTGGAATTCCCCTGTATTTCTTTCTGTGCCCATCAAATATGCCCTCCCAAATAGTAAAATATTCTTTATATATATTTCCAAATTGCATACATAATTTGCATATGTATATTATGTATTAAATGGCTAACTTATTTAATGTAAAACACATTAATATATATTAGAAACATTTTCTGAATCTCCCAATATATTACTTCTTTCTCTTTGTAGCTTTTTCTTCTCTGATACTTTGTTCCATAAATTCTAATCCCTCATCATGCCCATCTCTGATATATCTCTTAACTAATGGAGACCACTGGGCTTATATTTATGTACATTTATATTTATACTTATACACACAAATACACACACATACACACACATAGTAGGATGTGTTATAGGGGAATCCTGAGTTTAGGATACTCTAACCTTATATATTATGTTTGGTAATTTGTCTACCCTCTTCCGGACAAAAAGTAGAGAATTTATCATTAATTTGGAAACAACTCCAACTTTACTATGTTAGTAAATCTCCTTATATAAACATTCCTTAACTTGGCTGTAAATCCCTTCACTCAGAGGATCCACACTATGCAGAAGAAATGTAAGAAGAATTGTTTCCCAACAATAAACTAATGAAAGAGTTTCAGTTATTTAAAGGAAGATATTAACTTAAGGGAAGAAGATAAAGCTGAATTGCTTTCTATTGAAGAAATAGAACTATTTCACTAAACTACAATTATATCACTGTAAACTTACCAAAACTAAAATAACAGTAAACCCAAATACGAAATGGTTAAAACTGGAGAAAGGTTGCTCTACTTTAGAGAGCTGTCTCAGATTCTTGATCAAAATCTCAAAGAGGTGAGCATGATGAATGAAAAAGTAAGATATTTGAAGGTTAAAATAAAGTTTTTATACTGTATGCATATGTCTAAACTCATCAAATTGGCTATATTAAATATGCACATTTTTGTGCATCAATTATACCAAAGAAGAAAAAAGTCATATAAATATAAGCTGAAGAGTATTTAACAAAATTCCAGAATTATTCCTAAGAAAAACTCGAAGAGGTAAGAATAGAAGAAACTTAGATATGATAAACACTACCCCAAATCATTTTTAGATACTTAAAATAATTATAGACAATAGAGAAGTCATTATCACTATATTTCAATATTTTAAAATAATTCTAACAAATTTGACAGATAAAAAAGTGGAATAATTAGTAGCAATGGCAGAAAATAAAATATAAGATATATATGTATATACTTATAGCTGTATTTTATGGCTTATTGTTGTTTCGCCTTCTAATTACTAATGTTAAATGGTTGACTCATTTATTTTCAATCTTTCATAATTAATAAAACTAGTTAAATATAAATTTTCCCAAGACCATACCATTTGTTGTCTCCCATAACTAAGTAAGTTTCTTTTCATTGAGTCATCAGACTTAAAACGCAGGAATTCTACCAAGGTAACTAGGTAAGTCCTTCTTACCTAGAAGTTTGAAGTTTGAAATTTTTCTTCAAAATTCTTCTGCTAATTGCTTAATTACTGCTTTTACCTATTCTTTTTTCTTTTTTCTTCTTTTAATATTGAATCTTTTAAAATATGCGCTTACAGGTTTATTGAGGTTTAAGTATAAACGTATAATAGTTCTATGATAATGATTCATGGATGTCTGCTTCTTTACTGATGCAAATGACTTGCATTTAAATTTAGGATATATTTTCTCCCTTTATCCTGAAGCAATACTGAAGAACTTCAATAAGATTGAGGAAAACTTTCATAAAACTACAGAATATTGAATATAGACTAGCTTGTTTCATAAAATCTTAAGAAAACAGATGTGAAAGACTTATCAAAAGTTTTCTACTGTTAGTAATGATAATGGAATTATACCGAGCTATTTTTATTTTCTTGACCTATATCTCTGATGATCAATGTAGCTTGTTGGTAAGAATACAAGATTACATAGAATTATCTGTAGAGTGAGAACTGTCTATATGGATATGAAACCTGTAACCTTGAAACACATAGTGTTATATTCACTCAAAAGAATTTAGTAGGCTATGTAAGTTTTAATCTCCACAAATAGAAAGCTTGTCAGAAATTATTAAAAAAAAAAAAAATTCCATTAAAAAAAAAAAGCTATCAGTTATGACTCACCAGAAGATTCAGATTTGACCAAAAAAAAAAAAAAAAGAAGAAAGAAAAGAAGGAAAAAAAAAAGGCAAGAAATAAAGAAAAAAGGAAAGAAAGAAAAGATGAGATGGGATTCTCATGGAAAAGGAATCCTGTCCTTGCAAGGTTCAAATGCATTCATTCAAAAATCACATATTAAGCATCAGAGTATTCCAAACACATAATGACCATGAGAGGCGCATGGGAAACCTACCCTAAACTTCAGATAGGAAAATGTCAAAGAAGTTTCATGAAAGATGTAAAGGGACATGTAGCTTCAGACTCTCAATAGGGAAAGTTCAGAGAATTTAGAAATCACTTGAAATTGAATTTCCACTTCTGAAATTACAAAAAAAAAAAAATAAAATCCTTATCAAGGAGAGCATCTGAAGATTCACAGTGGCTCCATAAAGACAACTTGGATGGTTTCAACTTTTAAATTTACATGTAGAAATGAGTTTCAGAGGCATTTAACCAAGCACAAATATGAAAGGAACATGAGCCTGTGAGAACAGTACTGGAAAACCAGAATGGACTGAGGTTTGTGAATAAATTGCATAAGGAAAATAAAACTCTTTAAAGTAACAGTTACATCCAGAGCAAGAACAAAGAGAGTTTACCTGTAATATGTCTAGCAGGATTTTATAAATTTGACATGTGGCACAAAATGGGATTCTGAAATTTTTCTTATAATTCCATAGTCTCTGACCAGGAGAATCATTTTTAGCCCAGAGAAGGTAGAATAAATATTGGTAAAAGCAATTGAACCTCAAGATATGTATAGAGATGATAAGATAGCATTTAGCTTCTCTAAATGATTTCAAGTCTCCAGGCTTAAGAAGATTACCTACCAGAGTATGGTAAAAACTTGCAGATGAGATAGTGAAGTGCACGAACAGAAATTTCTTATCTTCCAGCCACTGGGGAAAATAGGAGAAGTGACCAGGAATCCAGAGTTAGAAACGTGTAGTCCAAACTTTCAATTTTAGTATATGTGCTGCCGAAGCGAGCACTAGTCCAAACTTTCAAAGTGAAAGGAAAAGATAGTGTCTTAGAAGAATTTATTGTTATAATTTGTGTGTGTTCTCACTGTTCTAAACCAAGAACAAGGCCATTAATACCTCCTCAGCTTTGAAATGGTCACAAGCAGAAAGCAGACAGAGCTTATGATCAGTGGCTCCTTCATTCTTTTGTGAAAACCTACATTCCTTAAAGAAAGGATATTGAATTGCAGATGCCACTAGTGCTCACCAAATATTCAAAATATTCTTCTGTCATTCCTAGCCTCCTTAGCCTTTAATTTGCAACCACGTGACAAGTTCAGGCTAATGAATTCTGGAAGGAAGCAATATTTTTTTTTATTTCTACAACAAGACAGTTTAAAAGCCAGATTCCTCCTCTTTCTCTTTCCCTGCCACAAATTGAGGCAGTGACATCATAAGAGGAAAGATCCTGGTTCCCTTAGTCATTAGAGAGAGGATAACCTTTGATAATTTACAACAGAAATTATGTGAATAAAATAGACTTCTGTTGTATTAAGCTACTTGTATTCCATGATAGCTTAGGCTAGCTAACATTAATTTCTCTCTTCTCATTTAATTACTCATATGACTAAAAATTTTAGAGATAGAAAAAGGCTTGGACATTGTTAGAATAGAATTCTAATTTCATTTATAGGATCTTTTTATCAACCGCATGTTTCAGTTTCATTCTCGGGCTGATATCCCTCATGGCTGCAAAGTAGCTATGAGCAGTTCCAGATCTCACATCTGCGTATCTTTTTTAAAAAAGCCATGAAATATACTAATGAGGTCTCAAATATTTGTTAGATTTTTACTCTGTCTTCTTCGAAATGTTCGTAATGATTTAATAGCACATTTAGTGGAGTCATAAAGCTTGTCAAGAAAGTCAGTATGTTAGATTACACAAACAAGGTTCACAATGTTAACAATGAGTTTGAATAATAGTTTAAGTCCAATGACATTAATGTTTCTTAAATAGAAATTTTAAAACCAGTATCTAAGATATACCTCCTAAGCACCTGGACTTAGATTTAAAAGGAGTAATCGTGTATCTATAGGACAAGGATTGATAAAAATGAGTTTTAGCTCCTGTAAAATATTAGAGTGTTTTAGTTAATAGAGACACAATCAATCAACAATGTGATGAGGTCATCCAACAAGACAGAATTTTAAATTTTCAAATGGACATTAAAAAAAAAAACCTACAATGATAGAATGAAAAATCACATTTTATTTATTTTTTATTTTTTTAAAGATTTTGTTTATTTATTTGAGAGAGAGAGAGAGATCACAAGTAGGCAGAGAGGCAGGCAGAGAGAGAGGAGAAAGCAGGCTCCCCACCAAGCCCCCACCAACTGGGGGCTCGATCCCAGAACCCTCCGCCGAAAGCGGAGGCTTTAATCCACTGAGCCACCCAGGTGCCCCAGAAAAATCACATTTTAATTTATATAAATGAGGCCACTCTTTGAAAAATATATGGAAAATCTATGGAAAACTGTGACTCACAGTTTAAGAGGAATACTGAAAAATCAGAATCTATCCAGAAAGAAAAGAACAAATTAATAAAGGAACTCAAGGCTACATCAATTTTGGAGTAATTGAAGAAATTGTGGATGCTTAGTCATGAGAAAGAGGTTTAAGAAGAATTTGTTTACTGTTGTCAGATTGTCTGAAGTGCTGTCATATTGAGAAATGGACAACTTGTTTAGAGAGAATCACTACAATAAAATGAACTACAGAGACACAAATCTCAACACTAGACCAAGAAGGCTTTTCTAACCGTCATAGATACTCACAAATGAAAGAGGCTGCCTCAGGGCAGAAAGCTTTCTCATCACTAGGGTGAGTTCAAGCAGAAGTAGGACTTTTACTTGTCAGAGATGATACAGAAAAGATACGACCATGTGATGATAGTTGAACAAGATAATTTTTATAATCCCTTTAATGTCAGTGTTTCTGGGATAATATAAAATAAGCTAGATTTCACTACTCTGTAGAAGTAGTCTATTTTAATGCTTCGTTCCCTAAAGATGCTGCAATTCTACCACAAAGTTTCAGAGAAAAAGAAAGAAAATGTCAACTTTAAATGATCTCGGCTTTTCTAGTTCATGAGAGATTTCATAAATTTTGTGATTTCTAAGGACACAAAGAACATGCATTATTTCCACTAAGAAAAACTTTCAAGTAAGTTAGTATCAACTCATGAAATGCCATATTCTGCTCATTAACTGCAATGACAATTTGGTTAAAGTACAGTGTTTTTTAAGAACTTTATATCATTTGTTTAAGGCTAGAGTGTCTCCAAAGCCATTCACTCTGTCACAGAGAAAGATAAAACCAAGGAGTGAATAATCTTTACTTCCGCAGTGCATTCACCTTGCAAAGTCACAGGCCATTGTCTGATTTTCCAGCTATGACCAACCAGTTTGGAATGGATTTTCTTTCTTTTTCTTTTTTTAAAGATTGTGCTTTTTATTTGTCAGTGAGAAAGAGAGCACACAAGCAGGGGGAGCAGCAGGCAGAAGAAGAAGCAGTCTCCCAGGTAAGTAAGGAGCCAGACATAGGACTCCATCCAAGGAGGGACCATGACCTGAGCCAAAGGCAGACACTGAACCTACTGAACGACCCAGGTGTCCCTGGAATGGATTTTCCTCAGCACTTCTCCCTTAGCCTCAACAAATTAACCAAACCAAACCAAACAAAAAACATAGTATCAGTTTGTGGCATTGTACTTCTTTCATCTAGGATGAAGCCACCAAGCACTAAAGGTCAGATTCTTAGATAAAGTTTTATATAGCAGGACTAAATAAAAATGCAGTTTTCATCAGTGGAAAATTATCTAATTGGAATAAACAAACAAAAAGTAACTCATCACACATATTTCCTACACTAAGCAGTATCTATAGAAAGTCCTTTACCTAATTTTTGTACCTCTTTAGAGATCTTTAAAATTCACCAATGGAGTGCTGTGAAGTGTGTAAACCTGGTGATTCACAGACCTGTACCCCTGGGGATAAAAATATATGTTTATAAAAAATAAAAAATTAAAATTCACCAATGGTATTCTGGAGAAAGTTCAAGTCCATAAATGTGAATGAGAGAACTTCCCTAAAAATCTGCCTACCACCAAGTTTTTTCAAACTACACTGTTTTTATAAAGTTAAATCTGCCTCTTGTTATACTTCTGTAGAATATCCAAAAGGCATTATTCTCTGGAAGCTTTCTAACAGCCTATGTGAAGTAAACGGATAGATCTTAGCTCTCTAAACCACCCTACTGATAATTCTAAAGGAAGCTTTAAAGACTTCGCATTTTACAAGAAGTGAATTATTCGAGGTCATTTATAACAAATTCTCTTTGCTTTTAATAGGACTGATGTAAGAAGCAAAAAAAAAAAAAAAAAAGAGAGAGAGAGGAGAGGAAAAAAGAAAGAGAGAGAAAGAAAGAAGAGAAGAAAAGAGACGAGACAAGAAGAAAAGAAAGAAAGGCAGTCTATTCCCCCAGGGGAATCATTCCCATTTCAAAAAAAATTTGCTGGAAACTTTATGAAGTTAAAGGGAATATTCAGGAACTATGCCTTGGTAAGCACAATAGATGAGAACTTTGGCTTTCCAAGAGGAGACATATATTTGGAATTAGACTATGAAGTACATTTAATTACTTCCCAAATTCCTAAAAAAGAATGCTGATTCTATTTTTTTTTTAAGTCAATCCAACTTTTGGGTGAGTTACATTGTTAAATATTTATGCTGAGAAATTTTTCAATAAGTAGTTTTATAAAAGCAGTGGAAAATCCATATATTTTACAACTTAATAATGTGGACATTGGTAAATTTTGCATTCATTTAGCTAATATCTATCTAGGGTTTTGCTTTTTTGCTGTTTGTTTGTTTTTGTTTTTCAATAATATTATTCACCAGGTAACAACAAAAATGCCATGTACATCACACAAGACTCAGTTCTAGTATACCTGATATTTAGTCCCTTTGCATCAACTTGAGTCTGGAATGGATGGGTTTGGGAACTTAGTGCCTCAAAGCCAACATGTAATGGAAGGAAATGGATCTGTGCTGAGTGAGACCTTTCAAACCTGAAGGGCTCTTGGCATGGCTAAAGGGAAAGCCACTACCCTAAATTCAAGCAATTGATTCCTGTAGAATCAATCCTGTAGGAATTAAGAATTTTTCCCAAAGAAACCACAACTGAGATTTGTGGGTAAAATTTCTCAATTTTGAAATGTCAGAATCTATAAGACTGTCAAAACACTATGTGGACCAATATTAAGAGAATTCAGCACAACACTTTCAGCAGAAGGAAATCTAACCACTGTCCACAGCTAGGGTTTATACCTCTTGCCTAGAAGAATGCATGGGACATTAAGAAGAGGGACTCACAGCTGTCAATCTCAGTCTCCTCTTCACATTCTTCCCTCCTTTCAGTCCATGATTCTTCAAGTACTATCTCTCTTTCCTTCCTTCCCAATATGTTCTTTTCCCTTTAGGAAAAGCCTGAAGAACTTGAAGAACATCATGAGAAGCATAATAGAAAACCAAATTTGAGCTATTTAAATAGGCATTAGAGTATACTTTTTGTTTTATCTCTTCTCTTTTTTTTTGCAAAGATTTATTTTTATTTATTTATATTTTTTTAAAGATTTTATTTATTTATTTGAGAGAGAGAGAGTGAGAGAGGGCAGAAGGTCAGAGGGAGAAGCAGACTCCCTACACAGCTGGGAGCCCAATACAGTACTTGATCCAGGGACTCTGGGACCATCACCTGAGCCAAAGGCACTGGCCTAACCAACTGAGCCACCCAGGCACCCTATTTTTATTTTTTTAAAGATGTTATTTACTTGAGAGAGAGTACAAGCAGGGAGAGGGACAGAGGGAAAGGGAGAAGCAGTCTCCCTGCTGAGCAGGGAGTCCAGGCCAGACCCCATCACAGGTGGGATCATAAACTGAACCAAAGGCAGATGCTTAACTGACTGAGCCATCTAAGCGTCATAAAGTTTTATTTATTTGAGAAAGAGAAAGAGCATGTGCACTCTCGGGCTCGGGGAGGGGGCAGTGAGGGGCAGAGGGAGGAGAGAGAGAGAGAATCTCAAGTAGACTCAAGTAGAAATAAATTTCAAATTCTCTCTCTGATAAATGGCTCACCACATATTTTCTAAAAATTTAAATTTAATCATCATTGTTTCCAGTTCTTTAGAGAAAGTCCTGGTGGCTAAACTTTATAAAGCCTAAATAAAATTTGAACTTTTTAGCCTGAAATTTGGCATTCAAAACTCTCGCACTGTTCCTGGATCCATTATTTCAGCCTAAACTTTTATTATACTTCTTTACAAATCCCTCCACTCCCCGAAGCTACATCTCCCAACCAAACAGCCAATTCATGCAATTCTCTGACTGGGAAATGGAGTTCTCTTTGTAAGTAAGAGAGGACTTTCTCTCCTATTCTAGTTTGAGTTCCCTCTTGCATACAAAACTTTTTTTTTTTTTTTTTTGGATCACTCTAGCTAATAAAATTGTTTCTTTTTCTAAACTCCTTTAGTCCCTGTTATATATTTCATTAATTTAATTTTTAATATTTAAAAAATGATGTCATTCTCATTTATGCAACTATTCTGTAACCATATGTGATATGTTAAAAATAGGACTACCATAATTCCTGTAGTACACATGAGGAAAGTAACTGGCTTAACAAACATTATAATCAAGGCCTTTCTCTGGTGTGATGGAAGAAAAGACAGCAACCCTGGGGGCTTTGGCCTTTTGCTATCAGTTTTCACTGTTCTGGGGGCTTCATTAACAACTAGACCCTCAGGCATGCCGTACTAAGTTGTTAAAGTGGTATAGGGAAGTAGTTCCTTATTTCCCTATGTCTTATGATGATTGTTTGCAAACTGAGTTGAAAACCAACACGAATACATTCTTACTAGAGTGGGTCAACCCTTTTGGTGTTGCCTAATCTAAAATCTGTCTAATATCATTTTGAAGAACAACCATGGAATATGAAGATTCATTTATCAACATAAAAGTCAAGGTCTACTGGGGCGCCTGAATGGCTCAGTGGGTTAAGGCCTGTGTTGTTGGCTCAGGTCATGATCTCAGGATCCTGGGATGGAGCCCCGCATCTAGCCCCACATCGGGCTCTTTGCTCAGCAGGGAGCCTGCTTCCTTCTCTCTCTATGCCTGCCTCTCTGCCTACTTGTGATCTGTGTCTGTCAAATAAATAAATAAAATCTTAAAAAAAATAGATATTCACACAGGGATGGAGAAGAGAAAGTTAGAAAGCTCCTTTCTACCCACACATGTGTACATTCTCCCTTTTAAAGGAGATGCAGGCCATGGCAGGTGCTTTCTCTTCATGCAGAGATGATTGGATGTACACGGAAGAGATTTCTCTTTTCAATCTGTGGCACATGTCAAGCTACATGGATCTTACTTTTGAAAGCAATATTTTATGGATTTGCATACATATACCCTGTTGATGTACCTCCATTGGTTTGAGGTTATTTGGAGATCAAATTAAAATGTTGGTCTCTATTGTTTCCTCAGTTCTTAGAACATCATCCACAAGGGAACATGCGATCTCTGCCAACTGTATGCTACCTGCCATCTGCCCATCACTTTATACCTGCTAAACACTCTTTATATTTTCGTGCTGAGTCCTGATCCTGTTCTTAAAATTGATCACACTAGACTTCTAGAAACCAGACACAGGGTGCTTTCTGAGAGTTCCAGACTAATGCTTCTTCCCAACTCAATTTCCTAGTCAGCTTTTGGGAAGTAAATCCTAAAACCATTAATAATGGAAATTGAGTTGCTATTTACGTTCATTAGCTGGAAGCACTATGATTTGAGAGTTAAGGAATTACATTTATATAGGCTGACACACCCTGGGAAAGTAACTTAACCTTCTGAACCTTGGGCTACCTAAATAAGGTTTATAGGAATAGACTGTCTGAATTCACAGAGTTACTCTTAGAATTAAATGAGATATTGTACATAGAGTACCTGGCGTAGAATAGGGAGATATTATTATTAATTAATTAGCTAAAAATAGGTATTAATAGATATAAAAGCAACATACCAAAATATAAAAAATACATTCTTTAGAACAAAGTTATTTAACATAATGTAATAACAGTTCAAACATTTCCTAAAGGATAGTTCCCAATCAGTTCATGTAGCAATTTAATAAAATTTGAACCTGATCCATCTTCCTTCAAGAAGGACAACTTCACCAACTGTAAGGTAGAAAGTATTTACTTGGTGAATATTTACCAAGCTATTACCTTTTTGCTTAGTGTTATATGGGAGAACTATCAGCAATATGTCCTTTCTTTAAAAATGTATATAATTTATTTTGATATGTACCCATAAAATTGAACAGCAAATGACAAATGAAGAGAATATTTCAAAGGAAAGAGAGGAGAGAAGAAACTTACAACATAAATAAAGGAAAACATGCTTTAGGAATACTGAGCCGACCGGCACAATTGAAGGTTTGTCAAGGTTGAGGTTAGCTACACCCAGGGAACTTAAAGATAAAGATTAAGGGTCTGGACTTTATACTGTAAGAAACAGAGCGCTACTAAAGATCCAAAGCTGAAGAGTGATGGACTCAATCTGACTTTTAGGAAGATTGATCTGCTGGTGATGCCAAGATGCAGTGAAGTGAGAAAAGACTAAAGACATGGAAATCAGATGGAAAACTGGTTTGTTCATCAGAGGAAGACACCAGAAGGAACGGAAAAGGTTAGTGTCCATCAAAATGAAGCTTTCAGAAGGATTATTTTAAAAAATCAATAACCTTAATAAGTAGTTAGATGTGAAGGGAAAGAAAGAAATTACAGATGCCTATTACTGTATAAGGTGCCACGTGAATAAGTCAATTCAGATGTGATGACCCCCGATGGAAGTTACTAGTAAAAGCTACCTCTTCCCCAGCATATACTATATGTCAGATACCCTTGTCACATGTATGAAATCACTGACGACTCATGATGATGTTTTAAGTATTATTATAACGTATCTTAGTTAAAACCTAAGGTCGACGGTGCCTGGGTGGCTCAGTGGGTTAAAGCCTCTGCCTTTGGCTCAGGTCATGATCCGAGGGTCCTGGGATAGAGCCCAGCATCGGGCTCTCTGCTCAGCGGGGAGCCTGCTTCCTCCTCTCTCTCTGCCTGCCTCTCTGCCTACTTGTGATCTCTCTGTGTCAAATAAATAAATAAAAATCTTAAAAAAAAAAAAAAAAAACCTAAGGTAGAAATCGAGATTAAACAAAAACAGCAAAGCCACACACCAAGTAGGTAACAATGCCAAATTTCAGCCCAGGTGGTCGGTCTCCAGGGCACATACCTTTACCCACCACACATCCTGTCCCTTGCAATTTTTATAGGAAAGACAACACATTGCTCTTATCAGATGTGATCCTCACAAAAACTACTTCCTCCAGAGACTTTTAGAGGATTGAAACCATATTCCTTCACTCGAAGTCTCTGCCTCAAAACTCAGTACCAAAAATCATAATCCATGAAATAAGATCAGTCAGAAATTGTATTTTATCCTTATCTTTTTCTTAAGATCTAGTTAAAGCCAAGGGGATGAAAAGCTGCCAATATTATAATTAGAGACAGTAGTGTACAACTGACAGCATAATTACAGGAAGTTAGACATGTCAGATTTCATGAGTGGTCTTAAATAGAAGACTCTCATGTAAAGACCTTTATTTTTTCCATATTTTATACCACAGTGTTGACTTTTATAATTTACTGTGTTTCAAAAAAATAACGAGAGATTTAAAACTTGGGAGTTTTGAGCACTTTCTAGTAAAAGGGCAGTGCTCCTGGCTGCAGAGATTGGCCATCAGCAATTAAGGAATAACTTTCTTGGAACTGCCACACCCCTGTTGGGGGAGGAGGTGGCCATATATGGTGTTTCATCCTATCACAGTGTCACACAAATGGAATCTGATTTCAACCTGGGCTCCAGGTTGTAATCAACATTCCCTCATTTAGAATCTTCTTCATTCACCTTTGAATAGAACAGTTATGGCTTATAATGCAAAGATGCAAGACAGAATAAATTAAAGATGGAGTTGAAGTGACATGCAGAAATAAAGCAGGCAATCAGTATTTTTTTAAGAATACTGAAAAACCATTTTGTGATCAAAATTGTAAATAACATCTATTCAATGCATACAATGTTTTACACACACATGCACACATGTACACATGCATTCCTCTTTAATTCCTATAATATCTGTATGAAGTAGCTACTATTTTTACCACCATTTTATAGATAAGGAAACTGAGACACAGAAATATTAAGTAACTTCGCAAGGTCATGAAGTTTGTAAGTGGCAGAGTCAGGATGTATCTAGGCAATTTGGCTTCAAAGTAGAAGCTCTTAACCCCTCTATTACCCTTCATAACCCTTTATTAGTGCATATAGGAGCAAAGCATGCTTTTAAGATATAGTCCCAGAGCTTTCAGAAAATACTCTTTGGACATTTGCAAATGAAGACTCAGAAATATCTGCCATTCGTATTAAGGGCTCTGAAAGAAGACATGTGAGGCCAGAACACTGTGAGATAAGATTTGAAAAACACACAACAAAACTGATACTGGAACTGGGGCAATGTGATAAGGAAACCAAAAGGGCCCAGAATCAAGACTACTCCCCTAATCACATGGATTTAGAATAATTACCTAAAGCTAGTGAGGCAAAAATAGAAATTCCCATTCCAGGATTTGGGGAAGGCGTTCTCAATGAGTCATTTTTAGTATTTCTGAATTCCCAAGTAAAAGAATCCTGGTAGAAACCAAGGGTATTTAAAGATCCCTTATAGAAATCTCTACTGACATGAATTAAGACTGCCCAGGTCTACTAAAGAATACCCAAATAAATGAGTTAATGGTGTGATTTTATTCTATAAAACAGGGCAGAATACTAATCTTTGCACAGTTTTTATTCTATAGGAATAGAAATTGTTCAATGTTCCATGCAGAAATCAACTACCACTTTTGAATGTATTGGAACTGAGACCAAGCCCACCTGGCAGAGTCTAGCTTTGGAAATTGAGGGCTTGGTAGTAATCTGTGTCTTCTTGGGAGAAACTGGAATTTGTTTTTAGAGTAGACTTTCCTCTGCACTAAGAAGGACGCTTTGGGCGGTCTTACAGGTTGTGGAGACACATCAGTGAGAAGTTACATCAAAGCTCAACAAAGCTTCAAAATACTAAACTATGAAAGAGAAAAACAATATTAGTTTGGGATATACATGTTTTCACTTTTCTGAGATCAGATTATTAGTTTGTCAGGTAGAACTGACCCTCCCTCTACTTCACACTAAAGAACAAACTTTGAGAAGGGGCTTGACTGGACAACCAGTCCCAGACATTTGGTATCCTCCATGTGATGTTATTTAAGATTTAATAGACCAGAATACCAAAAACCTACCATCAGCTGTTGTGACTGTCTTGTACCAGCCACATGTCTAGTGCTCGAATGGAGATTTCCTTCTGAAGGGAGTGGATGTTCTCACTCTCCATTGTGTTAGAACGTCTTTAATCCTGAGACAAGACTTTAAGCAACGTATGACATCAAAGAACACCTCTTCTTTCTTGAGTTGGGAGGACAGGAGTACAGAGGCTGAAGACAGGGATGGGACCAAGGCAGGTGAGATATAGAAATGGTTTTGAAGAATCTCATTGGTGTGGGGCAAGTGGGTGAGCTTGCACTATCCGGAGGTGTACCTGGGGTAATGTGGGAATTCAGATTTTGAATCTGAAGTCTGAGAGTTCTAAAATTAATAAACACAAGTAAGCATCAGCTTAAATTTGTACTTGTGACATTTAGTAATGTCTTATAAAAAGTTGCAGCCTGGTCTCCTTGTGCTTTGGAGAGTAAGAAAAAATTATTTTTTCCAGAGGCCAGATAGGCAGTGTCAGCAGAACTCAGCATTGGGAGATAATTATGCTGACAGAGCAGCCATAGTTAAGGCAGAAGAGGTGACCACAGGGACCAGAATGAGGAGACTGGAACAGAAGAACTGAGGAAGTTAAGACTGTTCATAGGTTTTCTGTGAAAAATCACAAAAACAGGTAGAACACTCTTGGAGGGATGTAACTTCTGTTATTTACTCTGGTGCTTGTCAAGGAAGAATTTAATATAAACATAAAATTGTATTTTTCATTAGAGATCTGTGAAGCCGGTTTATACCAATGGTGATGTTAATGATGATCACAGAAGTGGTGGCAGTGGTAGGGATGTGGGGAACAAAGGCAGAAGGAAGTGCAGATAAAATTAAATGTCTTTATAACTTGCAGTTCATTGACAAATACTGGAAGCAGGTAGGACGTTCCTCCAGGAAGCCAACTGCCTACTGCTAATGCCTTGCTAGAAGGAAGAGCAACCTTCTCTAGTATGGCCTCTAGGATGCTGTGAGTCTTTAGCATATGAAAGTCCTTTTGAAAACTTCCCTTTTTCTTTACTTTCCCCCAACTCCAAAATGTGTAATCAGCAGCTCTCACCACCGGAGGGCAGCTCTTTCTGTCCAAAGTCCTGTCCCAATGCAATAAAACCACATTTTACGCCAAAGTCTTCTCAAGAATTCTTCCTTGGCCATTGGCTCCAAACCCCAACATTTCCTACATCAGTATTAAGAAAGATTCCAGACTTCACCAAGTTAGAAGCTCACCTTCTCCTTTAATGTTCAAATTATGACAGTTTCTCTTCAACCAGATTTCCAATATTCTAATAGATTCCAATCTATAAGTGTTCTTGAAAATATATCTAAGGAATACTTAGCTATTCTTCAGATTTACCCTGCTTTTTACAAATCATATTAGCCGGATGTCAGCCTTAGGATCACTACTACCCCTTCCACAATCCACCTCCTGTTTTCTTGAGACTGGGGACCCACAAACAGATGTTACCTTCCCTCTAACACATTTTCCCTCACACAGTGACACTAGCACTTCTTCGATTCTCCAGAGTGACTGGTAACCAAGCTACAACCCATCTAAGGACTTTCCTGAGATTTGGTAATAAGACAGAAGAATTACAAAGCTGAGAGCTCAAATCTGTGCCCTAACTGTGGCATCCTCAGATCTTCAGCCTTATCCCTCCATTAGGCATTTCTTTCTGTGTGGCATTCCCCCTATGATCTATGTCACTGTATGTATCTTCCCTAGGGTAAGTGCACAGAAGTATGTCTCTCCCTCCTTGGAACCCAAGCCCCAGCTACCTGACTCCTGGAAGAGGAAACAACATCCTCTGCAACCTCATTCTAAGGCTTGTAGGTCATGCATTTCTACTCTAGGCTAAACTTCTTCCCTGGAATGTATGTTTCTTCCTACCAGTAAACTGTAAGGATTGGCTTTGCCTAAAGTTGCTATGAGGGCAATTCATCAGAATCTAACATTCTTATATTGTTTCCCTAGCCAGGGTACTTCATTCTTAACTACCATCTCAAAGAGTACTTTGATAGTCCAAAATAAACTGCAGAATCTCAAATTGTGCCCTGTAAGGGTCTAATTACATGATGTGAATATATGTCCCCATATCCTGGCTGCCAGCTTTAGGTCTCCACTTCCGACAACGCTATGAGATGGGTTCCATTATTATACCTATAGATATAGACAGGTTATATAGCTTGCCCAAAGTCAAACAGTAAATGAGAAATCTGTGATTCATGCCTGGGTAGAAGGACTTCAGAACCTTCTCTCTCAACCACTATTCCAAAACTGCTTTCAAAAAGAATTCTTCAAAATCAATGAAACAAGATGGGATTGGGAGGGAGACAAACCATAAGTGACTCTTAATCTCACAAAACAAACTGAGGGTTGCTGGGGGAGGGGGGTGGGATTATGGACATTGGGGAGGGTATGTGCTTTGGTGAGTGCTGTGAAGTGTGTAAACCTGGCGATTCACAGACCTGCACCCCTGGGGATAAAAATATATGTTTATAAAAAATTAAAAATTAAAAAAAAAAGAATTCTTCAAGATGATGCAGTCTAAACATCTATTTAGAAAAGAAATATTTCTTCCCAGAAGAAACAGTCCATAGATATTGAACTCTGCCCATAAAGATAAACTTTTATTTTATTATTGCAGAGTAGTGACCATTTCCATTTTAAAAAAATGTAACTTTTGCTTTACTTTTAGCCATAGAGGGATTTTTTTTTTTTACCAAAACAAAGGAGCAGTCTTCCCCCATACTTGAGCTCAATCTTTCAACACTAGAGAGATAGAAAAACTGCCTGTGGCTTTAAAATGGAAGTCCGTCCAACTTACAAATAATAACATATGCCATTTGTCAAGTAGCCAATCACTGAGCCCTATTTCTAAATATATGTGTCTATGTGTGTGTGTATGTGTGCTGAAAAAATAATTGGAAGGCATTTACTCTTATGAGATCTGTATCTCTTCATGAGATACAGAAACAGAAAGAGATATTCTGTATCTCTTCATGAGATACAGAAACAGAGGACATGACTACCTTGAGATTAGTTAGGAGCTCAGTGGATCTGGAAACCAAATCTTCTGATTCTTTATTGAGTGCTCTTCCACTACATCCTACAGCCTTTGAGCTATACAGAATAACTCCTAATTTTTTTAGACTCATTAAATGACTCATTAAATAGTGGAAAACTAATCACACAGGCACACTTTATGAGGTATCATGAGATGTAGGCACACCTTCAGTAGGCTTTCAGCTGGAATGTTAGGGATGTACCGTCAATGTCTCACTTTGCAAAATGCTGGAAGAGATAGTATCCTGGTTTTCATGCCTATCATTCTCCACCGAGGCAAGTGAAAATCATTAGCCTCTTTTAAGGAAAATCTTAGACTGTCAGGATGGATAAAATGAGTACAAGAGCACAAGAGCACTGGGGCTTTCACTTAGATTTCCCCAGAGCCAGCTATCAGACTTGCCAAATCCTATATTATGTATATAAAACAGAGAAAATGCCTGTCGCTTCTATTGCACAGGTTTGCTTGGGGGCATAAATGAGATAAAATGCAAAAGCTCACTGACAAACATGAAGTGCTTTATAAGCAAAACTTCTTCTTTTCTAGATACATCACTGTAAGAGAACCCAAATGGGGTAAATTGCAAAATAAAATAGAATGTCATTTCACATCATCATCCTAAAAATGGGATATAGCTATCATTTAACACAGGAACCTGATGTATTCTTAAAAAGAAAAAAAATGTTTCTAAAGTTGGAATTTAATACAGGTTACTATTTGTTCCACTGACTTCCATTATGTATTTTTAAAATTACTTTATGTCATGAAATATATGGGTATGTGTGTAAGTATGTATATATATATATGTATGTATGTAAGTATATGTATGTATACATGTATATATACATATATATATACATCCATATATTTCATATATATAGAGAGAGAGTTATTTAAGGTTTTTTTTTTTTTTTATTTATAAGGTTCAGGGCTCCTTGCTGGCTCAGTGGGTTAAGCCTCTGCCTTCAGCCCAGGTCATGATCTCAGGGTCCTGGGATCGAGCCCCATACCAGGCTCTCTGCTCATCAGGGAGCCCGCTTCCTCCTCTCTCTCTGCCTGCCTCTCTGCCTACTTGTGATCTATCTCTCTGTCAAATAAATTAATTAATTAAAAAAAGAAATAAGGATCAAAAATAAATACACAAATGTTGACACTGGTTATCTTTGAAAAGTGGAATTATAAATTTTGGGGATAGTGCTGAGAAGTTATTCCACATGTTTGACAAAAAGTCTGCATTATCTGTGAAATTATAAGAAAATGTATCTTATAATACTTCTCTGCTAAAGAAGAACTCCTAAAGTATTAGGTATAAAAATATGATTGCAAAATTAATGGCAGAAAAATAATAAGGTAAATGAGAGCAGTGATTAGAACCTTAACTCTATTGGTAGCCAAAAATATAGTTTAAGCAAGTTCTGTCTTGGATACCAAGACAGAAGAAAAGGGGATAAGTATACAATTTCAGGAGATGTGATACATGTCACTTCTGTTCACATTTCACTGGCCAAAGCAAATAACAGGGTGATTAAGCACTTAGTTCTATCACACACAGTTCCTTTTCAGTGAATATGGGGAAAAAGAGAGATAAAACTGTCCTTGTCCAAACACTTGTCCCTTAGGCATTTTATTTATATTTTTCACAAAAAGTAGAACACAATTCTCAAATTTATGATCTATGAACCACTTAAGAAATGTGTAACCAACAGATTTTAGAAGTCAATAAGAAAATTACTAGCATCCTTCCTGTCTTCCTTCCTTTTAATCAATAAGCACAGACTGATACCTTCTATGCCAGACTCTAGGAATACAAAGATGAAATGACCTATTATCTTTCCTTATGGTACTTTATGGTCTAGAAGAAATAGAAAACGTCTTCACTCTGTGCAAGAAAATATCCCTGCTTCCTGACAGGGCTACAAGTTAAAATCTGACTTAAAAACAATAAAACCTGGCTTTATTCCCTTTGGCAAATTAAAGAATCTCTCTTCCTCCCTCTGCAAGAAAAAAATAGATTGAAATCATCAACATCATCCTCCAGCATATAGAAACTACAGAATACCTGAAAGTAATCTCCGTCTCACCAAAAGTCATCAACACTAGAGAGAGTGGCTAACTAAGAAGCATATGAAAAGTCCAGAAGAAAGAAATAATAAAATACACTAAAGTTCTGGTCTGGTTATTGCCTATTCTTTGTTTCCTAAAGAAATTACAGCTGTAAGGGAGACCCATGCATACAAACTCTGTGGGTTCTATTTGCCTATGTTTGTTTCCATTGTCCTCTGAAAATATGCTTGCACTCAAGTATATTAGGCCAAGAATTGCTGCTATTTCCCCAAAAGCAAAGATAACAGGTAATAATATAATAATAATATAATATCTTCATTGCAAGATATTTGTAATTTGATCCCTCAGTATTGTTCACTACAACTTATGAGGTAAAATTTGCACTCTGAATTACTGTACCACAAAATATCTGTCCTTGAACGGTAATTCCCTTTGCCTTTCTTACTCCTATGCTGAATGAAAACTGTACTACTAAGATAGAAATCCATCATTTATATTCAGTTTCAATCTCAAGAGGCCAGTAAAGATCGCTTACTATGTCATATGGCCAACCACTTTCCCCATGCTGGGTATCTCTTCAGGCAGAACCAGTTTGAAAGTTGGTCATGTCAGGGAACCTAACACACTTTTTTAATAGCCACATCTGGTATTGTCTTTCTGCTCGGTTGAAGCAGTGAAGCATTAAAGGCAAACTACACACTTAAAGAATACAATTAATACACTGTGTCTCCTCTCTATTCATCATACATCCTATCAGCGCCTTACCCCATGGGTCCTGTCAATCAGTACTTGTGCCTTCACCACAGGAATACCTTAGTCCATTGGTCTGAGCAGCTACTGGGGTGAGTTTACATTTATAATATATGAGAGACATCTCATTTGTTCTGGATAAGGAAACTTTTGCGTTTCCAGTGTGGTAACCATGCTCAGATAGCTTCTCCCTATGATCTCGTATGGTGTTGACTAAATTCATCTCTTGGTAACTAAACAGACCAGGTCAAAGATTTACAGTTCTGGCCTTCGCAGCCAAAACTCTTGCAGTTAACACCTACAGACTATCCTACAAATATTTGGAGAATTAAAAATAACAATAGCAACAAATACCCTGTTAGGTTAACCGTATATCCATGGAATTATTAAATTAAAAAGGATCTTGCCTAGACATAGAGATTAGCCAACCCAACCCTGACAGCAGGCAGATACCCCCCAAAACTGCCCTCATATTTATCATCCAAAATACCATTTTTCCCACAACAAACTATTGTTCTCTTACAGAAACCGAACTCCTTAAGAAACCACCACCGCAAATGTTCTTACTAAATTCAGTGGTCATTACTGCAGTCAGTTTAAGTTCTGTGTATTATGTCTGTTTTCCTTATTTCATTTGTAAACTCGGAGATAAAGAAGTTTAACTATGTAACAGAGCATTGAAAAACTGGAATAACAAATTTAAAGAAAAAAAAAACTAACTCTTCTTCTCAAAAATCAACTTTAGTGATGTTCCATTTCTGTCATGTGAAGTCTAATTGTATTTTTCTCCACTGCACCAAAGCAATCTTGATTACTTTCAACACATCTACTTCAATTAAAAGTAGCATATCTGATCTAGCTGCTGAGAAGAGGGTAAGAAGAAGTTATACTCAGATTTTTGTTGCTACTGCTTTTTTTCTTTTTCTTTTCTTTTTTCCTTTAAATGAACTATGTTCTTATCAATGAAGCAACATGGCAAACATAGAGGCCAAAGATGCTTTTCCTCAAAATGGAAACCCAGAGTGTCAAACAAGTTAATCATGTGTCTTCTGAATCATGGGATGGCAGTGAAATTTAACAAGAAGGCAATAAGAGAAGGACATTAAGTGAAGAAAAATAGTGTGTTTTTTCCCCCATAGTGTTATTAAATGAAATAGCACTGATTCAGTACAAAGCTCCCTATTAAGGAAGATCAAAGCAAACCACTTAGTTTCACTGTGTTCTATGGCCACTGCTTCATAGCCTGCTTAATGTTCCATGATTCCAACCTATGGGCCAGATTTGAGGATTGAACAAGGAAGTTAAATCCATATTCATCATGTTTGCAAAATTTACACTAATTTCACATTTTCACTTTGATGGGTTAAATGTACTCATTCATATTGAAGGAAATGTTTTAGAACTCCATATGCATTAAGAAATACCAGGCATTTTCCTTAAAAGTATAACTATGTCAACTATACTTGAATAAAGATTATTCTCCTCTCCAACTCTGAATTGATGCCATATATCTAAAAAACAATAAAGTACAAGATTAGTTCTTTTACTACCAATAAAGTTGTAATAGTCATTTATTGTGCACTTAACAAAAACGAGGCTTCGCTTAGTACATGTATTACCTCATTTAATACTCATGATAACTAGATGAAACATTATTATTATCATTCCCATAACCATAGGTACTTTATGAGGTGTAATTTATATTCAATAAACTATACATTTAAAGCATAAAATATAATAAGTTTTGACTTATGTATATACCTGCAAAACCATCATCAGAATCAAGGCAATGGATATCCATCCATCATCCCCAAAGTTTTCTAGTGTTCCTGTGTACTCCATCTCTCCTTTCCCATCTCTCATCTCTCTTTTTCCCTCCTATCAGGCAACCACAGACCTTTCTTCGCTATAGATTATAATGTGGAGGAACTAGAATTCTCATACACTGCTGATGGGAATGCAGGTGCAGAATGCAGGAGGAATAACAATTTAAGGAGGGCAGAAGAGAAATCAGAAAAATAAGAGAGAAAAAAAAAAAAAACATCTAGCGTGTGGGAAAGCAGGTTGTTTTTGTTTTCAGGAATGTAAGGTACCTTGCAGCCAGTAGATGTTTTACAAATGCAAACAGCTTGAAAGACATGACAGGATGTCTTGAGTCATACAGAGCAAGTCATCCTGTTTATCTTCACTATTAACCAATAGCCCAGGTGTAAGCGCAGTAACGATTCTGTTGTCTGCAGCGGTATTGACACCTAGAACTGAACGCTGCCCTTTTTCCAAGGCGAGTTTCCGTGACCTTTAGTCAGCTCTCTTGGTCATTGTTACTTCAATTTCTGCAGCCATTTAAATATCTGTAGGCCTCTGGCTCTCTTTTATAAAACATCATACCTTATCTTACACAGGCCTTCTGATAAGCCAATGCTATTTTTCCATCTGTCAGGTCTGACTATCACGCGGGGAAAGAGAATTCTGTGAGGACACAAGCTCCGGTGAAGAGTTTCTGTGAGAATTTCCATTTTTTCGACTGACTCACTTGCCTGGGTTATTCAAACACAGGAGCTTTGTAACTCCTCCCACACAATGGATATGATGCAAAACAGCTCAGTGGCAGTCCTGAGCACTTTATGCCTCTCGTGGCCAGAGACAGCAGCACATGAAACTGTCCCACGTTGTATGGTGTGCCTGAGGCAACCAAAAATGTCTGTGATTTCTCAAAGCAGGCTGCCACTCTGCTGAATACAAATAAGACATTTCTAGAAGCTCTGGGAAAAGGACACAGAAATAATGCCTCAGATCAGAGATACTATCCATAGAGCCTTTCCAGCCAGATGAATCTTCCAGTATCAGTTGTTGAAAACACAGTAGTCAGCACCATTTCATTGGTATCTCTGCTTTTTAACAGTCTGGCAGCTAGATATCTAATTAATGTCATTTGTTTAAAGCAAATTTCTGGTGTTCAGTTTGGTTATAGGTAACAAGGACCAAGAGCTTCTCAGGAAACAAAACCACATCTGTAATTTGTTGAATCATTTTGATTTGTTTTTGTATACTCTCTTATATCTTATACCCTCTCTCTTCCTCTCCCTCCTCACTCCCCCTTCCTCTTTCCCTTCCCTCTTTCCCTCCTCTCCACTGCCCCCCTT